>NW_007260458.1:205490-238172 GCF_000164805.1 Carlito syrichta | reverse complement strand
TAATATGCTTTCTCCATTGTATGTTCTTGGCACTCTTGTCAAAGATCAGTTTACTGTTAATTCATGAATTTATTTCTGAATTTTTTATTCTGTTTTATTGGTCTATATATCTCTTTTTCTGTTAACACCATACTATTTGGATTATTGTAGCTTTGAAATATATCTTGAAATCAGGAAGTGTGACACTTCCAGTTTTCTTCTTCTTGTTTACCTTAGCTTTGGTTGTTCAGGTTATTTTGTGATGTTATTAAATTAAAGAATTTTAGATATATTTCTTTTTAAAAAATCACAGAAATTTTTATAGATACTTTAAAGCCATCTATCAAACAGTAATATGCTTCTATCTAAATAGTTTTCTGTCATGAGTTCTACTTCTAAGAAGAATCCTAAGTGATTGTTTATTTTTTTAAATTAAAGTTTGGAGAAAATAAAGGAACGAATAGGCTATTCCCTCTAACTCCAAATTCCCATATAGGATCTTCCAGAACCACATTGTAACTTTCTGATTTAAAGTTTTAAAACAAAGTTCATTAGAAAAAGAAGTGGGAAAAAGTAAAGAAGTCATGCCAGAGCTGGCATAGACAAAAGAAACCACCCATATTGTATCTTTTAAATCTCAATGTTTACATTCACGGAAAGTAACATCTATACACACTGTTTAAAGTACAAATAATTTCTGGATTATTCTATAATTTTGACATTCTATAATTTGCATAAACAAATTAACGTGGAAGTTAGTGTCCTTCATCAACCTTGTACCTGAGCTACCTTTCCAGTCATATTTTCTGCATCTCCTCTCTGCTCAGTCAAACCAATTAACTCTATTATTCATCTTAAAGATCCCTGAAATCTACATTCTAATCTTGTTTTGCGAGTCTTTCTACCTGCAGAATCACCTTCATGCCTTCAAATGTACATTCTGACAATTCTCTCTTTTTTTTTTTTTTCCTTTTTTTTTGAGTTTTAGTCTCAGTCCGTTGCCCAGGCTGGAGTGCAGTGGCATGTTCATGGCCAACACAGCATCAACCCCCTGGGCTCCAGCAATACTTCTGCCTCAGCCTTCCAAGTAGCCCGAACTACAAGTGCACGCTACCATGCCCGGCTAATTTTTTATTTTATTTTGGAGACGAGGACTCCCAGAGTTGCCTGGGCTGGTCTTGAACCTGCGGGCTCAGGCAATCCACTCACCTCGGTCTCCCAAAGTGCTGGGATTACAGGTTGAGCCACCAAGCCCCGCATGAAGTCTCCATTATAGAACAGTGCTTATCACATAGTAAATGCACAATAAATGTTACCTAACATAATCAAGCACAATTTGTTTTCCCCAAAATACACTTTCAATAAGGTAGAATAATACTAACATGCCCAATTAATGTACTGCCAAATATTCATTATGCAGGTACTCTGGTTGATGAGGTGTGCCCTCCCTGCCGTCCTGGCAGTTTCCCACTACTACCAATCCTGCCTCCACCCCCTCTGGCATTTCCTGCTACTACCAATCCCTTTTTAACAGTATTACCATAGTTGTTCAAAGTCCACATACAAGCGATAATATCTGATACACGATTATTTGTTTTTGCGATAGATCACTCAGTGTATAGCCTCTAAGTCCATCCAAAGTGGTTCAAAGTTCATGGAAAATTAAGTTGACTCTATGCCTTGGCCATGGTGAATAATACTACAATAAACATTGGAGTGTAGATATCTCTTTGACATACTCATTCTATTTGCTTTGAATGTATACACAGTAGTGGCATTTCTGAATCCTGTTTCTGGTTTTCACTTAAGTCTTTAATTCTGAATAGGTTTTTGTGTATGGTGTATAATAAGGTTCAAATTTTGCTCTTGTGCACGTGGATATCCAGTTTTCCCAGAACCATTTGTTAAAAGTAATATGCTTTCTCCATTGTATGTTCTTGGCACTCTTGTCAAAGATCAGTTTACTGTTAATTCATGAAATTATTTCTGAGCTCTTTATTCTGTTTTATTGGTCTATAAATCTCTTTTTCTGTTAGCACCATACTATTTTGATTATTGGAGCTTTGAAATATATTTTGAAATCAGGAAGTGTGACACTTCCAGTTTTCTTCTTCTTGTTTACCTTAGCTTTGGTTGTTCAGGTTCTTTTGTGATTTTATTTTATTTTATTTTATTTATTTATTTGAGTTGGAGTTTCACTCTGTCACCCAGACTGGAGTGCAGTGGCCGCTTCTGGCCACTGCAGCCTCGACCTCCTGGGCTCCGGCTATCCTTCCACCTCTGCCTTCCAAGTAGCTGGAACTACAGGCACACACTACAACACCCAGCTAATTTTTAATTTATTGTAGAGATGAGGTCTTGCCAAGTTGCGCAGTTGGGGCTCGAACCCACGGGCTCAGGCAATCCACTCACCTTGGCTTCCCAAAGCGCTGAGATTACAGGCTGAGCCACTGAGCCCGGCTGTGATTTTATTAAATTAAAGAAGTTTAAATATATTTCTTAAAAAATATCACAGAAATTTTTGTAGGTACTTTAAAACCATCTATCAAACAGCAATATGCTTCTGTCTAAATAGTTTTTTTTTTCACGAGTCCTACATCTAAGAAGAATCCTAAGTGATTATTATCTTTTTAAATTAAGGTTTGGAGGAAATAAAGGGATGAACAGGCTATTCCCTCTACCTCCAAATTCTCATATAGGACCTTCCAGAACCATATTGCACCTTTTTTGTTTAAAGTTTTAAAACAAAGTTCATTAGAGAAAGAGGTGGGAAAAAGAAAGGAAGACATGCCAGAGCTGGCATAGGCAAAAGAAACCACCCACACTGAATCTTTTAAATCTCAATGTTTACAGTCACGGAAGGTAACATCTATACACACTGTTTAAAGTACAAATAATTTCTGGATTATTCTATAATTTTGACATTCTATAATTTACATAAACAAATTAACATGGAAGCTAGTGTCCTTCATCAACCTTGTACCAGAGCTACCTTTCCAGTCATATTTTCTGCATCTCCTCTCTGCTCAGTCAAACCAATTAACTCTATTCTCATCTTAAAGATCCCCGAAATCTACACTCTGAGTTTGTTTTGTGAGTCTTTCTAGCTGCAGAATCTCCTTCATGCCTTCAAAAGTACATTCTGCCAATTCTTTTTTTTTCTTTTTTTTGAGTTGGAGTCGCAGTCCATTGCTCAGGCTGGAGTGCAGTGGCACATTCATGGCCACCCCAGCATCGAGCCGCTAGGCTCCAGCAATCCTTCTGCCTCAGCCTTCCAAGTAGCCCGAAGTACAAGCGAACACTACCATGCCTGGCTAACTTTTTATTTTATTGTGGAGACAAGATCTTGCAGAGTTTCCCAGGTTGGTCTTGAACCCGTGGGCTCAGGCAATCCACTCACCTCAGTCTCCCAAAGTGCTGGGATTATAGGCTGAGCCACCGAGCCCAGCCTCTGCCAATTCTTTAAAACTCCGTTCATGATTCCAGGAAGCTTTCATAGCACATACACTTTCTCCAACTTCATTGCTCTAAGTCTACTTTGATAGACATAATTTTAATTTAATATTATTGCAATCATGTACTATTTAAAAGTTCTACTGTTTATATACATTGATAAGATGTAGTCAGTTTATAAGTGTTATTATTTTTGTTGAATTCATTACTATGAATCTTTTTCACTACTATGAAATAGTCATCTTGAGATTATTGTCTATTTTAAACAATTGTCATTTTAAAATTTACTTTTGTGGGCCTAGCATGGTGGATCACTCCTGTAATTTCAACACTTTGGCAGGCTGAGAGGATTGCCTGAGCCCAGGAATACGAGACCAGCTTAGACAACATAGTGAAACCTCCTATCTACAAAAGAAAAAAAAATTAAACCGGTTTGGTGGTATGTGCCTGGAGTCTCAGCTACTCAGGAAGCTGAGGCAGAAGGATCACCTGATCCCAGCAGGTGAAGGTTGTGGTGAGCATGATTGTGCCACTCTACTCCAGTCTGGATGACTGAGTGAGATCTCAACTTAAAAATAATTGCTTTCCTAAAACAAAGAATACTGGGAAACATTGTTCAGATTCTCATAAATATTTGTTGAATTTATTTGGATGTGATTAAAATACCTGGTTATGCTTACAATGGTCTAATTTATATGTCCATGGCAAATAAATTCATGTTGAATGAGGAAATACTATCACCCATCATAAATACCTAATTGAGAACCAGTTGAGGAAAAATAGAACCCTTTGAAGACTAGAATCCTTTTATATGCAAGGGCTTTATGATCATAAGAGATATCACGGTAACAGTCAAATATGTTATTTGCATTTTTGTCCAACTTCTATGTATAGTGAGTACCTTAGCCGAAATCATAAATAAAAGGTTGATAAGATAAATATCAGTGAATTTCTAAAGAATGCACTCCTAGGTCCTTCACTCTAACGTGCTTTTTCTAATGTGCATTTTAGGGTAACCCTAAGAATGACTCGTGGATCTTTGTCCTGGCTGTGCTTCTGAGCAGCACCTTTGTCTACAACAGCATGGGCACCATCAACCACCAGGCCCTGGAGCAGCTGCAGTATCCTTCCAGGAACCAAATCACTATGTTTCACTGAGGTTACAGGAATGGAGAGCTAGTCTTTTCCTCCTTTCATTTAGTTGCCTTTGGTGGAGCAGAAGGGAATCAGAGAGTTTTCATAATATTTCTCATAAGAGAAATGTGTGAATTGTGGGCAGGCAGTTCATTTTCCTTAACCAAGTTGTAGTTATGTGACAGAGCTCACTGAATTAATTAAGGCAAAGTCCTCCCCAAGACCTGAAGGAGTAGAAGATTCTACAGAATTTGTGAGTTTCTTTCCAGATTTTATCTGGACTGTACGGGATTTCACCCTGGAGCTGAAGTTGAATGGTCACTATATTACAGAAGATGAATACTTGGAGAATGCTTTGAAGCTGATTCCAGGTATCAGAGCATGGCCTGGGTGGGGGGTGGTTCAGCCCAGGGTGGGATCACTCCTGGAGTTTCATCTGTATTTGAGACTAGAAATGAGGAATGGGAGGTGGGTTGAAAATCTCCAGGAACTGGAGTTTAAGTTCACTTCAAGAGAGTAGAACTTAGTGTAGAATGAATTTAATAGAAACAACTTTGTTCTTTGACCATTAGTCCTTTGTTCTTTGAACATTAGTCTGCATTCAGATTACAATGAATGATAAAACTTCCTAAACACCAGATCTTTGAGATCTTTCTTGTGCCTTCTGTATTTCTGTGTTTAACCAATTGACCACACAATTGTATGACATGAAATTGCAAAGAAAAGTCTATCTAATAAGAAATATATGTCACAATCAATAATAAAAAATATGCAATAAAAATATAGAGATATCATTTTTCTCATTGAGTGATATAACTTTTTAACACCTGTATGGTTTAATCATACAAGAATGACTTTCTATTATAAATAATCCCGAAAAAGCATACTTCTTGTCAATCTATTCCTTTTAAAAATTTCCGATAATTACCAGAACATTCATTTTCTTTCTGTCATAGCTTTCTCTTAATTCTAACATAATTTTTATGTTACTATATGTTATAAATATATTATATTTGAAATTTTTATGTTACTATAATTTCAAAGTAATTATTTTAATTACTTACCTTACATGGGTGTGTATCTAATAATACCTTATAAGAAGTATTTATTGTTATACTTAATTTTTGTTTCTATTTTTCTATTTATGCTTTCTCAAAATATGTATTGAAAAACTGTCAGGCAGAAGAAAAACACTGACAAAACATACATACTCTATTACCTCAAAGAGTTTATAGAGTAACAGTGATTGTCCTTAAATTACATTTTTGTCACATTTAATCTGCAGAGGTTGTTGAGACTTCAGAGAATGCAAAAGATATATTGGAAGCTTAAAAAATAGCCAATACTTAACAATTTTTTTTAGCATCAATGTAGTTTTCTTTTATAATTATGACGTCTTTTTTATAGTCTCAACATGGGTATTTCTAATATTGCTCTATTATCTCTTTATTATTTGTGGCTCTTCTTTTAGTCTCACTGTTCAATTTCTACATGGCATCCAGTGGACCAGACATTTACATTTGACCTTGCATTTATTCAGCCCATTCATTCATTGATCATCTAGTAAACAATTACTCTATACTTGGCACCATTTTCAGGTCTACATATACCAATCATAGGTTTTGTTTTCACTTGGGTCAGATGTCTTCCCAACTTTCTTGCCAGTGCTCTATCATTGGTGCAATGGTGATGTGCAAAGAAGTATTGAATATTTATGTTAAGGAATTCTATAAGCATAGAAGACTATAAAAATACAACTCACCTTGCTAAACAATCTTTAACTCCCTTATCCCAAGACTGTTTTCACTGTGTTATCTGCTTTTCTTATCCCTCAGATGATAATCCCAATGTCCAAAAATCCAATCTGCCCAAGGAGTGCATCAGGAATTTCTTTCCTAAACGGAAGTGTTTTGTCTTTGACCGACCCACACATGACAAAAACCTCTTAGCCAATATTGAGAAGTTGTCAGAAAGCCAGCTGAATCCTGAATTCAAAGAACAATCAGATAATTTCTGTTTTTACGTTTTTACTCATGCAAGAACCAAGACCCTCAGTGGGGGATTCACTGTCACTGGGAATCGTGAGTCTCCTCTGCACATTTCTGTGGGACCAAATGTATGTTGAATATATTGTATAATGGGTTTCTCAGCACTTTTGTTAGATTCTATATAGAACTATGTGTACACAAACATTCATACTCCATGAAAAAATGAATATGTTTTCAAATTATCTCACTTATTGTTATATATAAGTCCCTCTTAAGAACTGCAAACTTTGTTACCAATATCTATGGTTCTGTGTATCTGAAAAAACTTCAGTTGATAATCCATTCATTAAATGGGTACAAAAACAGGAAAATACTGTTTTCTCAGAGGAAGTCTTCTATGTTCAATATTCTTTGCAGGAGAATACTAAAAATATTTTGTAAGTTTAGAGAAGCATAGAAAAAAACATCCATCCATATGTCCCTGAAAATACATAGGCAGCATCAGAATTAGGAAAAAAGTCTAACTTGATTTACCTTGTCTCATCATTCTACCCACCAAATCTATTTTCCTTTTAATTTTTTAATGAAAAAATATATATTCCGTATACTCTCTTAGTATGTTAATTGAAAGTAGATATTTAAAATTTTTAGCACTATGGCTTGGAGACCTATAAAAGCGGGGAGTCCATGAGAAAAGGAAAATGATGATAATGGCAGGTTTATGTGGGTGTGCGCACACGTGTGCATATGTCCATGCATGTATGTGTGTGCACATGCATGTTTGTGCACATGTGCCTTGGAGGTGCGGTCTCAGAATATTAGTCTCTACTGAGCTCTAATTTTATGTTTATCCTCCAAATTTCCTGGTTATTTAGTGCTAGGGTCTCTGGTGGTGACCTACATGGATGCCATCAACAGTGGTGCTGTACCTTGTTTGGAGAACGCGGTGACGACTCTGGCCCTTTTGGAGAGCTCAGCGGCTGTGCAGGCGGCCGCCGACCACTACAGCCAGCAGATGGCGCAGCGAGTGACATTCCCCACAAACACGCTCCAGGAGCTGCTGGACGCGGATGAGGCCTGTGAGAAGGAAGCCATTGCAGTCTTCATGGAGCGCTCCTTCAAGGATGAAAATCAGGAATTCCAGAGGAAGCTCGTGGTAATTTTTCTTTGTCGTGCCTCTTTATGACCCCTCCCCTTGACAGACGAAGGCCTAGGAGTTACTTAATGGCCCCTATGGCTTACCTCTCACTAAGGGTGAAGTATTTTAGACTCTCATTTGGGATAGTGTTTCAGAAGACTACATGCCTGTTTCTCTTCTTTTCCGCCCCCCCCCCCCCCCCCCCGCCAACCTCCAGATCTTAGCACGTTATTCATAAATGCTTCTGATCACTAAACCAAAATCAGTATCGATACCCCCATTAAGTGAATAGTTCTAGGTATTTCACGCCGACCCAGGAAGCTTATAAATCATCCCTGAGCTGTTCACTTTTTCTGTGCACTCTCTTCCTTTCCAGGAACCAATGTTTCTCTTACAAGACCCTCATTCGGCACGCTATTCAACTTACATTGCTCTTCGTTGTATCATTGTGGTTTTGAACCTCAGAATGCAACAGCTGCAAGAAAACATAGAGGTTATGGAATGCAATCTCATCATTTCATAGATGAGGAACTTGAGGCCAAGGAAGGTTAAGAATATTTTCCACAGTTTTGTAGAGAGTTTTCAGGGTTGTGAATGCATGAAGCTTTGTGAATTTGGATTCATTCTACTTCCTAGTCCATAAGAATGCTTTACTCATGAGGACTATGGTAGATCGAGCCTTCTATCAGATTCCTTGGAATTTTATCTTTTCTGCTACTGTCTTCTAGTGACATTGCTGTATTTTTCTCTTGCAGGAAATCATAACGAGTAAGAAGATGGATTTCTTGCGGCAGAATCAAGAGTCATCTGTTAAATTCTGTCAGGATCAGCTCAACGAGATCTCAAAGGACCTAATGCAAAAGATTTCAACAGGAACTTTCTGTGTTCCCGGGGGACACAAGCTCTACATGGAAGCAAGGGAGAGGATTGCACGGGACTATTGGGAAGTGCCCAGGAAAGGAGTAAAGGTGAGACAAAAGGGAAGCATGGGGAAGTTTATAAAATAGATTGAATGGAGTCTTCTGCGCCAGTAGTGGGTAATAAGAGAGCAGAAGGATAGCATGACGCCTTAGCTTTTAATGTTCACTGTTTACCATTTATTCTTGAGAAAAAAATGTTCATTCCTAAAGAAAGAGCATGACTTTTTAAAAAATTTAGTTAAAACAAAATAAAAAGTATTCACATGCCAAGCATAAGTCAGAGTCTTTGCTTCAAAGCTGATCAAAATGAGGAAGAATAAAATAAATAGATAACTACACACAGAGTAATAACACTTATAAACTTGTGAAGATGGGCTATATAAGTGGTGGCAATACACATAAAAATAATAATACAACTCAATTATATCAAACTCTTTTTGCATATGGGATTCCTGTTAAGCTCTTTCCCCAGATCTTTTTCTTTAAACTTCCAAATGACTTAAAATATCATCTGCATGCAACCTACTTGTGTAGCTAATCCTGACTTTTACCCTACATATCTATGATAAAATAATTTTTTTTTTGAGTTGGAATCTCACTCAGTTGCCCAGGTTGGAGTGCAGTGGCATGCTCATGGCCACCCCAGTGTCGACCTGCTGGGCTCTTAGCGATCCTTTGGCCTCAACCTTCCAAGTAGCCGGAATTACAGGCCCGTACTACCAAACCTGTCTACTTTTTAAAATTTATTGTAGAGATGAGGTTTTGCCAAATTGCCCAAGGTGTTCTCTAACTCATGGACCCAGGCAATCCCCTCACTTTGGCCTCCCAGAATTCTGGGATTACAGCCTTGAGCCACCGTGCCCGGACAATAAAATAAAATTTTAAAAAGATATTTCAAAAACTCATGATCAAAAAATCATCTACTCTTATTTATGACATTTTACAGATCTGAATTTAAAGAATCTACCCAACATTCCAACCCACAAGTGGCAGGAGAAGGCAGCAGCATAGGCAAGAAACAGACTATCACCCTGGAAGGCAAACAAAAAGTCTCAGAGATTGTGCGTTTTCGACTGCTGCAAATAGTTTGAGCTGCCTGGAACCCAGAACAAGTGAAGGAAAGAAATACTGGGAGAGAGAGACAAGAGGGAGACAAGAAGCAGGAGATGAGGAGGGGCTCTCATCCTATTAAGATGCTTGCACATTTATAGGGAGTCACTGTAGAATTCTAAACATAAAGCAAAAATCACATGGACAAAGAAACCTATTTTCCTTGTTTCTTCTTGTTTCCACAGGCAAAAGAGGTGTTCCAGAGCTTCCAGCAGTCACAAGCAGCAACAGAGAACTTCATCCTGCAGTCAGATAAAGCCCTCACTGATGGGGAGAAGGCCATAGCAGGTATGGGGCAGGACTTTGCTCACAGTGGTTTGGGAAGGTTCTTACAATGATCTCTGACAGTTTCAACAGGAAGACCTCCTCCAAACAAGGAGCTTCCTCTCCTTCTGAGAAACATACACTCTGCTCAATGTGAAAATATCAGGAAAAGCTGTGATTTTTCCGCGTCAGCAAGACAGACAGGGTCTTTCCATCACGTTACGAAATGTGCTCTTGATGAGGTGGACCTGGGTGAAAGCTATAATATCCCACACATCCTCCAAGACTTGGTTGTAGTCTCTGAGCTCAAAAGAGAGATTAATCTTCATCTGTTATTTTCTTCCCTTTCTAAATCCTTCATGGTGCAGAGGAGTGGACCAAGAAGGAAGCAGCTGAGAAGAACCAGGAACTTTTAGAACTGAAGCTACAGGAGCAGCAGCAAGAGATGAAGGCTCAAGAAAGAATTTTAATGGATAACATAGCCCAACTGAAAAAGAAGCTAGAGATGGAAAGAGAAAAACTACTGAGGGAGCAGAATAGTGTTTTGGAGCATAAGCTGAAGGTAATTCTGATGATGGCATCTGTTGGCATTTTGGGCCTTTCACTGGTACCTCAGGAAGTGCTGGCCAGTGTAAGAGCAAGACGTGAAATGAAACACTATCACAATTTACAGCTTGAGATTCAGTTAAGACCTGAATCCTTTTATTATTTGTCTAAAGAAGACTTTGAATTCTGCTCCAAACTTAGATGTTGGAGAGTTTGGTTTGACTATGGCCCCTAGGCCCCTAGGAGTTTGGGGAGAATATGAATAGAGTTAGATTTTAAAAGATGTCATCAGAGTTTGATAAAAACAGTTATTCCAATGAGAATATGACTCTCTTTTTACCCTGAGACTTTGCCAAATTCCTTTATCAGTACAAGAAGGTTTTTGACAGATTCTCTTGGATTTTCAAGGGAGATCACATCATCAGCAAAGACAGATAACTTCCTCTTTTCCTATTTGGATGCCCCTGATTTCTTTCTCTTGTCTGGTTGCTCTAGCTAGGACTTCAAACAATATGTTGAATACGAGGGGTAAGAGTAGGCAGCCTTGTCTTGCTCCGGTTTTCAGGGGCAATGCTTAATTTCTGACCATTAGATAATATGTTGGCTTTGGATTTATCATAGATGGCTTTTACTATTTTGAGATATGTTCTATCTATTCCCAGGTGTTCAAGGGTTTTTCAAAAAGGGTTGCTGGATTTTATCAAAAGCTTTTTCCACATCTAATGATACAATCATGCGGTTCTTGTTTTTACATCTGTTGATAAATTTAATTACATTTATGGCTTTGCAGATGTTGAACCAGCCCTGCATCCTAGGAATGAAGTCTGCTTGGTCATGGTGGAGATTTTTGAGATGTGTTTTTGGATCCGGTTTACTAAAATCTTGTTGAGAATTTTTGCATCTATGTTCATCAGGGAAATTTCCTGTAGTTCTGTTTCATTGTTGTCTCTTTCCCTGGTTTGGGTATCAGTGTGATGCTAACTTCATAAAACGATTTGGGGAGAATTTGTTCATCTTTCTTGATTGCCTGGAATACTTTCAGTAGGTTTGATTTCAGCTCCTTCTTGTATGTTTTGCAGAATTATCCTGGAAGTCTGTCTTGTCTGGGGCTTTTTTTTTTTTTGTAGGTACTTTTCTGATGATAGAGTCAATATCCTGGATTGCTATTAGTCTATTTAGAATCAGAATTTCTTCTTGTTTCTACCTGGGGAGTTTGTGGGATGTCAGAAAGTACTCCATTCCATTTAGGGTACCCAATTTATTTCCATACAGGTGAGCATAGTAATATTTGATATTCTTTTGTATTTTTTCTGAGTCAGTTTTGCCTCAATCTTTTGCATCTCTGAGTGTTTGTATTTGTTCTTTTTATTTTTTCTTCTTGGTCAATCTGGCTAGGGGGTCCATCAATCTTTTTTATCCTTTCAAAGAACCAGCTTTTTGTTTTGTCGAATTTTTTTCCATGATAGTTTTGTCTTTTAAGTCTGGTATTTGGGCTTTTGCTTTGGTGATCTGGATACTTCTGGTGAAGTTAGGGTTTCGGTGGTCTTGTCTTTTCAACTTCCATTGGCGACCTGTTTGGCTGCTAACTTGTTTTCTTTCTATTTTCTTTATGTGCGTTCATAGAAATAAAAATCCCTCTCTTAGTATTGTTTTCATGGCATCTCAGAAGTCTTGTCAAGATATTTCTTTGTTTTCATTTGTTTCCAGAAACTTTTAATTTCTGTGTTGACCCAGGAGTTGTTCCAATCATGTTGTTTAAAATCCATGTCTTTGTGGGCTTGGGGGAAATTTTGCTGGTGGTAATATTAATTTTTATTGCACTGTGATCTGAGAAGGTACATGGCAGTATTTTGATCTTGTGAAATTTGTTTATGCTGGATTTTATGGCCCAGTGTGTGGAGCACATTCCATGTGGTGATGAGTAGATTGTACATTCTGTGGTTATTGGGTGGAATGTTCTGTTGGTATCTACACTAAGTCCATTTAGTCGAGCATCAAGTAGAGATTCTGGATCTCCTTGTTGATTTTTTGCCTCGACAATCTATCTTGGGTTGTTAGTAGGGTATTTAAGTCCCCAACTATAACAATGATAACAATGATAGAGTCAATGTATTTCTTTTAGTTTACTTAATGGTTGCTTTATAAAAACTGGTGCACCTGTTTTGAGTGCATATATGTTTAGGACGGATATTTCTTGTTGATTGAAAAAACTTTAATCATTATGTAATGTCTTTTCATATCTTTTTACATTTTTGATAGCTCAAAGTTTGCTCTGTCTGATATTAAGATCATGACTCCTAGTTTTGTGACTCATTCGCCTGAATGCTTGTTTTCCATTTGCTATCTTTGAGTCTGTAGGCGTCCTGTAGTGAGATGAGTTTCCAGTAGGTAGCAAATTATTGGGTTAGGTGTTTTTATCCAGTTTCTCATTCTATTGTCTTTTCAGTGGTGCATTTAGTCCATTCATACTCAGGCTGATTCTTAAAATGTGAGAGTTTGTTCCTGTCATAATGCTCTTATTAGGCTGTTTCATTTTTGTTCAACTTTTGTGTTCATATAGGTGTGTGTTTTCATTTTTGTGAGTATTCTGTGTGTTCTGCTGCTTCTGTGTTTGTGATCTTGTGAAGAAGATTGTCTTCCTTTTGTTTCTTTTTTCTTCTGTGCACAGCACCTTTTTAAATACCTCCTGTAGAGCTGTTCGGGAAGCAGAATATTCTCTTAGGGATTAGTGTTGGGGAAGAATTTTAATTCTCCATTGCTGACAAAGCTTAACTTGGCTGGGTAGGAACTTCTTGGTCTAAATTGTTTATTTTTGAGAACTTTTAAGATTGGTGTCCAAATCCTTCTGGTCTATAGTGTTTCTGCAGATAAGTCTGCAGCAGTTCTGATTGGTGTGCCCTGGTAGGTAGTCTGACATTTTTCCTTGCTGCTTTTAGGACATTTTGTCTGATACCTACTTTGCGTGTAGGTGAATTATTATGTGTCTAGGGGTTGGTCTTTTCATAAGATGTCTTGCAGGGGTTCTCTGAATCTCTCGTGCTTGTGTAGTGTCTCTCTGGCCAGATGAGGGAAGTTTTCTTGAATGATCTCATGGAATGTTTGTTCCATGGTGTTTTCAATTTCTCTTCTATTTCAGGTATCCGATCAGACGTAGGTTTGGTTTCTTGATAAAATTACATATTTCTTGGAAAGTTTCTTCTTTTTTCTTAAGTTTTTCCCCTTCTTTTTTAAATAGAATGGGTTAATCCCATATTTTGGTCTTCCAGCTTTGAGATTCTTTCTTCTCCGTGGTCAATTCTGCTTCCCATGCTTGTCAGTTTGTCATCTATTTCTTGGATGGAGTTATTTCTAAGTATGCTTTCTTGCATTTGATCAGCTCTGTTTGCAATTTCATTTAGTTTTAGCCTTTGCATTCCTTGATTTTTATTCATTCTGTCCAATGATTCACTGATCTCCATAAGTACCTTCTGGGTACTATTATTCTGGGAGATAGCCATTGTTTATGCCCCAGTAGCTGTTCTTTCTAGCACTTCATCTTTGCTGGGGCTCTGATGGTTACTGGCAGGTTATTGTTAGGTTTTCTTCATTTGCCAAAGTACTGTCTTTCTCAGTAGAACATGAAAACGCAGTCACTTCTGATATTTGCTCTACCTTTTGTCTTTCTTTGAGCTGGGGCTCTATGTTCAATTATGAAGGAGAGCTGGAGGTGGGATTTATGCTGTCTGTTTACATCTTTGAGCACTGACTAAGGAATGAGCAAGGGGCCATAAGGATTCAGAACCTATTGGCAGGTCATAATGTTTGCTATCTGGTGAGTGGTTCAGCTGGGACTTGGTCTCTCTCTCTGCACAATAGCCAAACAGTGGGTATGCTTGCATTGCCCTTGAGTCCAAGACAGGATATAAGAGGGAAAAAAGTGGGAAGAAGGAGAGAAAAAAGGGAAAAAAGGAGAAAGAAAAAGAAGAAAGAAAAAACAGAGAAAGAACAAGGAAGGAGAGAAACGTAGAAGGAAGAAAGAAAAGAAAAAAACAACCAACCAACAAAGCAAGCAAATAAGATAATCAAACAAACTGATAACCCTTTCCCCCCAAAATTGTTGGTAAAGTATCCTCAGCTTTAGTATGTCTCTTTTGACAGATTCTGCAACTGCAGGGCTGTTACTGCATGTTCTCTAGTCAATGTTGGAACTTAAGGTGTTAGAATCTTCACCCCCTACTTCCTGCAATTGGTAGCCATCAGACACCTATTTGTGGGAGGGGGGTTAAAATAAGTTTACTCAGTGTCTCTTGTGATGTTATCCACCTCCTCTCCCAATGTTGTCACAGTTTCCAGGGTTGAACTGTTCACAGAAGGGGAATGGGGCCTCCTGTCTCTGCCCTGCCCTCCAATCTCTTTCATTTATTGCTAGGGGCAAGGGGAATCATGCACTCACCAGCCTCCTTCTCGGACAGTTCTGCTGTCTGTATCTCTTGGCCAGCAGCTGGCTCAGACTGGAGAATGGATCATCTGGGGTTCTGCATCTCCCATTACCTGTCAGGGCTTTGTGCACTGGGGGCAATGTTCTTTGAGGTCTCAAAGAGCAGCCCCATGCAAAAGAGAGGTCAGTGCCAAGATGCGGCTCTGTTGTTCTGGAGAGGTTGCCCTGGAGCACTTCTCAGCCCAGGCTTTAGAGAGTCTGCTCATTTTCTCTGTTGGCTGCTGTTCCTGCCACCAATGTGGTCCATAGCTCCCTTTTCAGCACTTACCAAAGTCTCTGGATCTTGGGAATCAGTGGCAAGTGTCTGGAGCCCAGTGCAGGCTTAGAGTGGCTTCTCCTCACTGTTTTGCTCTGACCATTCCACTAAGTGGAACCGAGAATGTATGTAATCAGACAAATGGCTGCCTCCCAGCTGGCAATTTTTGGGCAGGAACATATAGCTTTTGTCCTCATTCCTGGGTTAGCATCCTAGCAAAACCATAATGATGGGAGAATAGTGTAAAGTTGTAAACTGTGCTTCCTCACAATGTCTAGGTCCAGCCCAGATCTTATTCTTTGCTGCAAAAATGTCTTCTGATAATTGAGATAATATTTTTAGGTATAAAAGAAAGACAGTTTATAAAATTCTTAAATATAAAATATAACTTGTAAGAATGAGTTCAAGTATTTACTTTCTTTCTTAATTTTTCTTTTAGGTCCAAAAGGATTTGCTTGAGGAAGGTTTTAGGAAGAAATCTAAGGAGATGAATAGAGAAATAAATCACTGGAAAAAGAAGATTGAGGATACAAAAAATGATACTTCTGAAATTAAATATAATTTGGAGAAATTTATCTTGGAGTTACTTTCAGTGTTTGTTCCTGCTCTCTTAGCTTTTATGTTTTCAAAGTTTGGAGTTTATAGTTTAAAAGAATTAGCTGCTCTTTTAAGAAATTTACAAATATGAATATATGCATTGATGTATGTTTGGTGTTATCTTATTTTAATTTACCAAAGATTTAAACAATAAAAATGATTACTAGCATGTATCAGTGCCTGGCCCACATGAAACTGAACAAATGCGTGCACACTTTGAAAAACCATAAGCATCTTTAGGAAGTATAAGTTTGCAAAATTATGTATATTTAAGATATCAATTTAGGCATTGCTTTTAATGGCAAAATATTGGAAAGTACTAGATTGTCTTCCGCATAAGATTGGTAACATACATGTTAATATGTGCATTTACTGGAATATTATTTAACCAGTAGAAAAACTGACAGGAGAACTCTACTTGTACTAGTATGGAATATCTTCGATAAACATTATAAAGTGAAAAAAGAAGAGAAGGCAAAGTCATGTAAATTGATCTCCGAGCAAAAACACGATTATTGTGTGAAAGCATGCAAATATACACATAAAATATATCTGAAAAGATTTATGAAAATCTGCTATTTTTGACTCCTTCTGGAGATAACCAGGTGGAATCAGGAATTGAAGGGATGCATACATTTGGTTACATGCTCTATCTTTTAAACATTGTAAAAAAACAAAAAAATTATTTTACCTATTTAGAAATAGGTAAGAAAATGTAAGGTATTATGCTAATAATGAGAATAGTAAAAGGAATGTGAAATTGACAATTTGATGATGAAATTGTTATTGCTTCTAGGAATTACATCAACCAACCCAACAAAGGATCTGAAATTAAAATCTGATTATTAAAATGCATAAAACTTGCATCTGATTCTTGTTTTCCTTTTGGCCTTTTTTTTTTAAATTCCCTGTATTTGTTTCAAAATAAAGGGATGAGCTTTTCTGTGACCTTTGAGGTCTCAGCTAGTGAAGTTATTACTTTCTATCTCTGAATTACAGTTTTGAGGTGTTAGAAGCATAAATTACTGCAAACATTAGATTAAACACTGGGGAGAGGGATGCTGCCATCCTTGTAGATTCAGTGTTGGTTTCTGTGGTAGGCCCAGACAGAGAGGACAATGTGCTTTCAGATCTAAACCCATAACAGGGGATGACAGACTCTGACAGATGAAGGCCTGGTGTGGTCCTTAATCATTAGAATCTCAGTAGATTCAGTGATAATAATGAGTGGCAAACAGGACTAACCAGAGAGAAAACTGAAGATGCTCAATAGACTATGTCATCCGTAAGGTCAAATCAGATGAGGAGAAAGCAATCAAATGAAATCGAGGATGTTTATTAGGCAGTTGAGAGGTGGTACCAAAAAGTGTTTCACAATAGCCCTAATCTGAGCTAATTTCAGATTCTAATTTATCAGCTGGAAGGGAGAATGGGATTCCAGGAAAAAGGTCATCGCAACTCCAGGACGAGAATAAATAATAATGATTTCTCTAGTTCTTCTTCAAAGGAAACTCTGGCCATTTGCTAGAAAGCTATGTAATTAAAAAGGCCCAAACATAGCCAGGCTCGGTGGCTCAGCCTGTAATCCCGTGCTTTGGGAGGCTGAGGTGAGTGGATTGACTGAGCCCCCGGCTTCGAGACCCGCCTGGGCAGCGAGACCTCATCTCTACAATAAATCAAAAAAATTAGCCGGGCGTGGTAGTGCACGCCTGTAGTTCCAGCTACTTGGAAGGCTGAGGCAGAAGGATGGTCAGAGCCCAGAAAGTCAAGGCTGCGGTGGCCGGGAGTGGCCACTGCATTCCAGACTGGGTGAAGAGTGAGATTCCAACTCAAAAAAAAAAAAAAGGCCCAAACATTTCAGGTTTCTTGAAATCCGGATCCAAGTTACCTGTTGTACCCAGATTCTGGAAGAACGTCATAAACTACTTGTTAAAATAGTGAGACAGAGCTTGCAGGTAATAAATATAATCTTGTACCAGGGGCAATTTATTGGGTTATACTACTTGTTCTAAATGAAAGGGTAAAGTTTATTTGAGGATAGAAGTGCTTACTTGTTTTTCTGTACATTCTCTCAGAGCATGTTCAGATGTAGAATATGCTAATTAAGCATCTCTTATAATAACAATAGGATGATGCATGTATGATGGTTTTCAATGTGACAATTCCATTAGCTCTCCAAGGGTCAATGGTAATAGATAGTTTGGATTATAGACACCAGGCAAAGGTATCTGTAAGGTGGTTTGAAGGACAGCAGAAGAAAGGGTACTCTTCTAGTGCAGTATCCTTCTCTAAGACCTCACATCTCACACTATCTGTGAAACTGTGTCAAAAATTGAATTTCTCCTTCTATGGTTTATAGGGTAACTCAGGCAAATCTGTGGTCTCATATAGATCTGTCATCTCATGTGTCATAGCTTCTGGACAACTGTACCAAAGAACATTTTTCTCTGTGTTTCACAGAATGACTCACACAGATTTGTCAAAAAAAAAAAAAAGCAATTTAAGAGCTTTCAGCATTCTGTATTTTATATCAAGTCAATCTAATATTTCCAAGACTGGCTAGATTTACTTCAGCTCTCCCTGTTGGTTGAAACAATTATTCTGTTTGATGTTATCCAAAGATTATCAGTCAAGAAGACATAGACCCTATACAATTAGGACACCATGAGACCATCCTATAATCACCACCCAACCTTCCTTTCCTGACTTATGCTTTGCCACGTTTCCATGAGTCAGAGTCATTCTAGTCAATCCAGTTTTGAGGGCTAACTGGGATCAAGAGTTCTTTAGACCACCCTCAGATTAAATGATTCACTATAATGAGACCCAGACTCAGGAAAGTTCCGTGCTTACAGTTATAAATTATTATAGGGAAGAGTATAATTAAAATCAACAAAAGGTACATGGGTCAGAACCAAGAGATACCAGCCATGGCCTTGCAATTGATTTCTTCCAGGGGAGTTGCACAGACATCATCACAACCTGGAAATGAGATCAGGAAATGACAAGGAGGACCTTGAAGATCAGGAAAATAGAATCAGACAACCCTAACTCACACCACAGTTCTAGAGTTGGCTAGTAGTTCTGCTGCCTTTAGTAGTTTATAATTTGATATAATCTTGGTTCTCTAAGTACATTCTTAACAGATATTTTTCTTGAAGATTGGCAATACTTTTCTATTTTGGGGAAAAAAGTCTTATTTTCTCATATTCCTTTATATTGTTTCTCTAAGTACCCAATTTCGATTTAAAAAAAAGAAAACACAGGGATTTTTCCAGGAAGAAAATCTACTTTGACATAATTAGTTTATATGGGTATTTTCTGAGATGATTACTGAAAATTGAAACCAAGTTAATCCACTTTTTAAAAATCAGAGGAAGTCAAAGGTTTGCTTATGTAACTTTCAATGTATTTTCAGAGTGATGTAAAAGAAGAAAAAATGATTCATTACACATAGTGCCATAAAGACAAAATACCAAAAATTATCCCACATATAACTTTTTTAGTGAACCAATTTATGATTTATAGAAGTCAGTGAAGAGCTAATCTCCAAAGCCCAGAGATTTAGACCAAGACTTTTACAAAAGTTTCTAGTGCTAAAGCTTTACTGCAGATTATTTAAGTAGATCACAGAAACTCTATTTCAAGGTTTCTACTTCAAATCCCATCAACCCCACAAGCCTTATCTGGAAGCTTCTATTGATCCCATGGGTTACAGTTTAGATGTCATTTCCTCCGGGAATCTTAACTCTAGACTATTTACCTTGATGGAAAGGAGCATGAGGAGAGGAGAATGGATTCAAAAGTATAAAAGGCAGTAACTGACCCATCTCACTACTCGTTCATTCTGAAAATGTGGTGATGCGTAACTAATTCTGGTGATCTCAGCAGCAGTTAAATATGTTCTAAGGAGCAGTATACTTTCCCACTTCCTGCCAATTTATTCTATCTTCCAGGAAAATAGAATGTCTGAGAACCCTGTCTTGAAAGCAGCATAGGAGAAGTCCTAGTGAGTTGTGATACCTACTTCTGTAGTCCCACCTTCTGCCCTTGAGATCAGGTTATTGTCTCTATTTTTCTTCTTTCTTTCTTTCTTTCATTCATTTCCTTCCTTCCTTCCTTCCTTCCTTCCTTCCTTCCTTCCTTCCTTCCTTTCTTTCTTCCTTTTTTTTTTTTTTGCTATGCCCCTTATGTTGACTCATACTTACGGGCTTGGCAAATTTAGATCTGCTTGACAATAAGACTATCTTCATCACTAGGGTTCAGTATCCTAATCAGAATTTTTATGAAGACTGGCTTATGCCACAGATGACCATAGTGAGCCAAAATTCAAGGATTACGGATTTTTTTGCCTTCAAATATAATTAAGAATCATTTCTTGAGCACCTACTATTCTTTACACTCTGTTCTTGTTTCTGAATATCTACTACTAAACAAAGCCAGATAAGCTTTCTTACTTTGCAGATTTATATTTTAACATAAGTAGACAAACAATAGACATGTAAAGATATAAATAAGATATTTTAGTATTGTGTTAAAGTATGAAATCAACAAAAAAGTAAGGTAAAAGACAGAAATTCACATGGGACAGGATGGTCAAGGGAGAGCTCCTTGAAAAGTGACATTTGAAGGAAACTTTAAACCTGGTTGTGTAAAGAACCAGAAAGTGTTGCAAGCAGAGGTGTAAGGATTAATCCAGACTTCTCAGGTAAGCATTATAACTTAAAGGTAAGAACTTAAGAAGCAGGTTGGTGGTTTTTTGATTTATAAGTCTAAATTTCCTAAGCCAGAGATGGTGAGATACATAAATTTGAATGTTATCAGACTTCAAAGTCTGGGATAAGATAAGTTCACTTCAAGGGAAGATGTAAATAGAAGACAGACAAGATCCCAGGACCACGGCCTAGAGGGACACATCACTCAGATGCATTGGAGGAAGAAAAGCTGGAAGCTGGTGAAGAGACTGAAGGGAAATAGACACAGAAAGAGGAAGAAACCCAGAAGAGTGTGGTGCCACAGAATATACGGGTGGAAAGTACCTTAAGAAGCTGAGAAATGTGACCAGCAGGGAACTAACATGGAATCAAAGAAACATCCACTGAATCAGACAAAAAAGGGAGATCCTTGGCAAATTTAACCAATGTTAAATTTGTGTGTAAGCCAGAGAGAAGAGTCAATTAAAGAGAGGTGGGATGAGATAATGGGGAAAAAGAAAATTGGTATAACATATTTTTGCTTCAGAGAGGAATAACAACAATAACAAAACTGGGTGGTAGCCAAAATGAGATCTGGAATCCGAGGAGAATTTCTAAGATGATAAATATTTGAGCGTTTGTTACTTGCTAAGTGTTCCAGTAACAGTGTGCATGAACAGGCATAGTTGCTTGAGCAGGCTAGAAAGGATGAGATTGAGAACATTAGTACAGGTGGTTTTCCTGACATAGAAAACTAAAATCCTAGGAGTAAATCAATTACTATGACAACAGAAGAAATTAAGGCTTTAATTTTGCTGCTGAGAATTAAAATTGGAAGGCTTATTTAGTTTTAAAAAAGGTGCCTTCGTTTATGTGACCCTGGAGAAGCGGTGAGAAGCTGAACTCATGCTTCAAGACTTCACTCACCAAGGAACTTTGCAAAAAATCTAAGGCTTTCTGCTTCACCAAAAGATACTCATTCTTGTTTTCCACCAGGCAGAGGGAGATCAAACACTAGGTTCATATGCCATGGTAACCTGCATACCCAGAAGATCTCAGTAGAAATAAAATCCCAAATCCATTTAATGCCTCAGGATTTTCAAAGCTTGTGTATTTTAGCTGAAGTCTGAAGCCCATACTTTTCTACAGCACAAAATGGAGAGGCTAATATTGGCAGACAACATACTGCTTCCTCCATTATACCCCCGTTATCTGATGTCAGTAATGAAATTCAGGGTTTTATTAGTGAGAGGGGAGGAAGTCAGAGGCTGGCTAGGCAGATAGGGAGGGCCTGGAGAAGAAGTAACACCTGCAGGAATGCACCTGCACTGGTCCTATTCTGTAGCAAGCAATTGAAAATGTGGTTAAGAACATCCTTTTAAGTCAGGATGGTTAGTTCAAAGGGACTTTTTGCCATTCAGACGCAGGCGCGATAGGATAGCTCAACTAAATGTCCTAACTTGACCTAAGCTTATTAACATGATATTTGCATTGCAGTTTTATCCCCCTGAGTGGGCTTTTTCTCTGGTACTTATGGTTAATAATCAAGATGGAGTAACTTTGGACAAGGGCACACAAGCTGAGTAAAGCCTGGGCCCCAGAAGCAGCTAGGAAGGGGAGAGGTTGATAAAATGTAAATGAGGAAAACACCCCTTCAAAGGAGAGAGAAAAACACAGAGCACTCCTCCACTGCTGGTACCCCACTTTCATGCTCCTCTCTTTTCTTGAGAGTTTTCTGTTGCTTAATAAATTCCTTCAGCACTTGTTCTTTGGTGTCCATACTCCTTAATATTCTTGATCGTGAGACAAGTACTCAAGGATCTAAGCGGACAGTGCATTTGAAAATTTCTGTACTATTAATAGTCATGGATTGACTTGGCTAAAAAAAGCAAAATTAGGGCAACCCCTTCAGGCCTCCTCCCACTGTGGGAGCTTCTCTGTCCTCTCAGTAAATCCTCCTGTCTCACAAAAAAAGAGCAAAATTTAAGAAACGTTTACCGTGTATGGAGCAACTACTATGTGATGAATCCTGCAATGCTGCTATTACCTACCCGATCTCTTTTATGTCGACAAGAACATTGCAAATTAGGGCATATTATACACACTTTGCCAATGCTGTAGGTGAGGTTCAGAAAGGCTGAGGGCTTTCTCCAAAGGTAAAGAGTGAATACTTGCTGGACCCAGGATTTGAAATCAGGATGATCTATTTTACTATGTCAGGCTTTGCCACCTCTTAACTGGCAGAATAATTCTATAAAACATTGATTACCCCATGGATTCCTTGACTGATAAACCACAGGGACTTTCTGTTGATCTCCTGAATCAACAACATGCCTTCTAATCAACTGTGTGACCAAATGAGCTCCTTTTATTTCTGTAGTCAGGCCCTCCTCTCACAACTCAACAGCCTCCAGACCAGGCCTCTCTCCTTGTATGGCCAAGGGCCTCATCAGGGGCTCCATTTCACTTCATATTCTGTAAAAGGATCATTTTCACATTTTTATTTTTTGATACAAGATTTTAGACTTGCCAAGTTTATTTACACTGGCTCGCCTAAATTCTACTCCAAGCTAACAGTGTTCTATTAAAAATAATTTTAAAGTCTTATACATGAAGACATCACCAAGTTAGACTTTCTAAAATAGATGATATTCATAAGGTAGACATGTTCTTGTACCGTAACAAATGACCAGAAAGAGATATAACCAAATACTCGAAGAAGTTTTACCATTACACAATTCAAATTTTGACTGCTCCCTTCTCTCACTTGAAGACTGATAGGCAGTTTCTTACAAGGATCCCTGCCTCCTAATATTCAGACCCTTACATAATCCTCTCCTCTTGAATATAGACTTAACTGGGGACTTGCTTCTAACAAATAAGTTATAGCAAAAATGATGGATTGTTTCTTCTGTGAGTAGGTTACAAAAGACTTGTGTCCATTTAACTAGTGATCCCTCTCTCTCTCTCACCTTCTTTGCCTGTTCACTTGGATAAAACCAGTTGCCATGGTGAAGAAACTAAAATGGGAGGAATTGGTGATGATCTCCAGACAGCAGCTAATTTGGAATCATGGACTTCAGTTCAACAAGCTGTGATAAAATGAATCCTGCCGAAATGATGAAATGAATCCTCCCAAAACCATAAGTAATTTTAGAAAATGGAACCATCTTCAGCCCAGCCTTGTGTTGACTGCAACCACAGTCAACACTGTGATTGTGACCCATGAGAGTCCACAAAGCAGAGGACCCAGCTCAACCATACCCAGATTGCTGCCCTACAGAAACTGTGAGTTAACAAACGTTGTTTTAAACCACTAAGTTTTAGAAAAAATTTGATATATGGTAATAAATAACTGATACCAAAACTTTTATCTGATTTTTAACACCATAGATTATTACTCTGTGATGTGTGTGTTTGTAGCAACCAAGAAATACAGAATATTTTATTTTATATTGGCTGCTTTGACTCAACATTATAATTTATTAAAGTTGGTTGATGTTTTCAGTAATACATTATTTATATTTATTGCTGTAATATATTCTATTTTATGAATGTATCACAATTGAGTCATTTAGTCTACTGTTAATAAAAATGTGGGATGCCTTTTTTGGTTCTTAGAACATATGTATACATTTTAATTGGACACAGTGCCCTGAGTGGAATTATTTGATCCCACGGTATGCATCTGTTTATTTTATGGTAGATAATATCCAACAGTTTTCCAATATGAATGTCTCAGTTTATACTCTTGCCAGCAATGTAAAATATTTCCTAGCTGGACATGGTGGCATACATCTGTAGTGCCAACTGCTTGGAAGGCTGAGCCCAGTAGATTGAGGCTGCAGTGGCCATGAGAGTGTTACTACACTCTAGCCTGAGCAACAAGAGTGAGACTTCAACTCAAACAAACAAAATTTTCAGTGTTTTATTTTCTTATCTTCATATAGAAGTGCCCAACTTTACATATTGTGTCATTATGGTGACTATATAGCCCTAATTGCAGATTGAATTTTCTTTATTTTCTTTTTATAATAATTAGTGATAGGCAGGGAGGTTGAACATCTTTTCACATAATTGCTTTTTTTGGA
The DNA here is from genome assembly GCF_000164805.1 of Carlito syrichta. Taxonomy (NCBI): domain Eukaryota; kingdom Metazoa; phylum Chordata; class Mammalia; order Primates; family Tarsiidae; genus Carlito; species Carlito syrichta. Next base: position 213,525 of record NW_007260458.1, on the reverse strand, counting down.
TATCCTTTTTTTTTCTTTTTACAAGCATATTCACTTGACTTGCATATTTTTCTAATGGGTTGTCTGTCTTTTATTTATTGACTTAATGATTAATATATATATTCTGAAGCTGATTTTGTATGTGTGTGTGTATGTATATATATATATATACATACACACACATATATTCATAAATAAGACGTGAGTGCATATGATGGGATTCTTTGGTTTGTGTTTTCATTCTTTCATGTGTGTTTGATGGACAGGAACTCTTATATCTAAATTTTTAATTATTGTGGTTAGTGCATCTGTATCTTATTTTCAAACTTGAAAAACATGAAAATAATCTGACATTTTCTAAACACGGTATTGTTTTGCATCTCGCATTTATATCTACAATCCATCCGTACTTGACTTTTTGGGTGGCAGGATGTAGAAAACAAGTTTTTGTTTTTCTTGTGGATGTAGCGTTGGCCTACTCTCATTTATTGAAAAGACTAAAGTTTTCCTGTAGTTGTCATGATTCAATTCCATACATGTGTGTCTCTTTCTGAGCTCTCTAGCTTGTTGCATTCATGCACTCCTTTATGTATACACCAGTACTTTACTATCTTTATTACTGTAGCTTTATAATAATTTTTGACATCTGATAGAGTAAGTCCTCTCATTTGGTTATTCTTCAGAATTGCCATGACTGTTCTTGACTTTTTGTATTTCCATATAAATGTCAGAATAAGCTCTCCATTTGTCAAAAAGATGCCTACTGGGCTTTTGTTTGCAATTACATTGAATCTATAGATAAATTTGGGAATAAGTAGCATTTTTAAAATAATGAGTCCTCCGTTCCAAGATCTTGATATTTATTTATTATTCTTTATTCACTTATTTATTTACTTATTAGGCCTTTTAAAATTTCCAAGTAACATTCTATAGTTTTCAGTGTATAGTCCTTACATATAGCTGTTATTTATATCCTAGATACGTTTTTAAGTAAATTTTTTTGAGCATGAATATACATAGAGAAAAGTGCACACCAGATAAATGTACAACTGTCTGAATTATTACAAACTGAACACATCCACATTGCCAATATCCAAGTAGAAAATCAGATCATAAAAGTTTCCCAGCCGGCTCGGTGGCTCAGCCTGTAATCCCATGCTTTTGGGAGGCTGAGGTGAGTGAATTGCCTGAGTCTGCGGTTCGAGACCCACCTGGGTAGGCGAGACCTTATCTCTACAATAAATCAAAAAATTAGCCGGGCGTGGTAGCGCGTGCCTGTAATTCCGGTTACTCGGAAGGCTGAGGCGGAAGGATCGCCGGAGCCCAGCAGGTCGAGGCTGCGGTGGCCGGGAGCAGCCACTGCATTCCAGTCTGGGTGACAGAGTGAGACTCCAACTCCAAAATAAAAAAAAAGATTCCCTTCTCCCCGCAAAGTCTTCTTCATGTTCCCATTTGTGCTCTACCAACTTCTGGCTCACCTAATCAAAACTGACTACTATCACTGTGGGCAGTGGCGTGTGCCCCTAATCCCAGCTACTCAGGAGATGAGGTGGCGGACTGCTTGAGCCCAGAAGTTCAAGAAACAGACTGGGTAACATAGCATGACAGAAAAAATAGGAAACTGACCCAAAGAGCTGCTGTTGTTCATATTTTTTAAAAGTACTTATATTTGCTTTTGTACTTTATATAAGCAAAATGAGAAATTGTGTACTTTTTAGCAGCCAGTGTATTTTTTCAATATAATGGTTGTGAGGTTAGTCTATATTTTTGCATGTAACTGCAAATCATTTATTCTCGTTGATACAAGTATTGCCCATACCATAATTTATTTATCAAAGCAAGTGTTAATAGACATTTGAGTGGCATGTAGTTTTTGACTATTATGGGAAAAACTGTTATAAAAATTCTTTTACATAACTCTTAATTTATGTCAGTGTGCATTCTTCTTGTTTATATACATAAGAAGGTACCGCTATATTGACATGTGTCTAGCATAAGTAGATACTATGAACAGTTTTATAGTCAGTTTGTACTGACTTGTATCAACACCAGATGCTCCACAAAGCTCATCCAACCTTAATATTGTCTACTTGTTTTTATTTGGCAGATGTGTAGCAGTAACATATTGTGATTTTTTTTTGAGAAAAAGCAGGATTTATTGAGAGGACAGAAAAGCTCCCATAGTGGGAGGGGACCCGAAGGGGCTGCCTCTAATGTTATTTTAAATGGACATTATATATACATATATGCATATGAAATAGAGTATCTTTCCCAATATTTATTGACCATTTTGGTATCCTCTTTTATTATTTTGTCATTTCAATATGTAACGGTTTTTAATATTTTTTTAGATCTGTGTGTGTGTGTGTTTGTGTTTTCTTAAATCGTTTATTGTAGGGATAGGATATAATATTTGCATTTGCCCATTACAACACATTTAGGCTTATTTTGTTTTTTGCTATATCTCTAAGAACATCTGTAGCTCTTGATCTGTTGTTCATCCTCATAGAGACAGACTCTTCCAGGAAACCCAATCGCCAGGTCATTCTGTGTTGACATGTGAGTCATGTTAAAGAACTTAGAACAGTTTCAGAAGATGGGCCTCTATTCTCCTCCGTTAAAAATTTTTCAGTGCTCTCCTTCATGTGCTAATTCCTGATGGACTTCATTTCTGCTAAGATCATGTACTGGAATAAAAACTCACTTTTCTCGTTTAAGCATACTGTTTCACACTATATGGCCTCACAAAGGGGGATACACATCAAGGAGTAATTTCCATTATTTTTCTGTGACATTTTGGTGGCTGAGAGCATGCTGAGACCTTGTCTGAATCTTGGCAATATGACTTCTTCAGTTATGGCAAAAGTGATCTCTCAGCTATTGTGTGGTGGTTCAATGAGATAAAGAGGGCTCTAGAAGTTCCTAAGCCTCCACTTTCAAATGCAAATCATCCAAAAAAGCACATGTCAGTGAAATAGATTTTACAGAAGGAAGAAGGCATCATTTTTCCTGGGATGTCTTTGCCTATTACAGCTTTGATGGGAACCAAGAGCTCTTTACTCCACTGAAGCCCAGCCCCTTTCTATCTTCCTAGCGCCAACTTCTCCACTCCTTATTATATTTTATTTCTTCCACTCACTAGCTTGTTTCCGAGAGCAATTAAAAATTTATCTATCACAGCAATATAGCATCTTTTAAGAATTATTTAAATTTCTGCTGTCACTTACTTCCTTGTATTACCCCTCTCTGCTCTACTAGGCGTGTCAATGGATTTTTACAAACAGACCCATTTCCCTCTCTATCAACAATTGGGGTAAGATGCTAAATAAATTTCAAAAATGGCTTTTTATAAGCTTTTTATTATATGTTCTCCAAATATCAATTCTGCTATGTGAGAGAAGTGGGTTGTGTGCAAAACTCTGGGTTCAAATAGAGCCCAGACACCTGTGGCGAATGTACCCCATGTGGACAGAGGCATGCAGCTGAAATTGAATTGCACATGTTGAAGTTTCTGGGACTTTGGTGAAGTTTCCAATCAAGCAGCCGCTGTGCATGCCATGAAATGTTCTTGACCTGTGAATTCCAGATGGTCCACAGTGGAAAACTGTGAATCCTACAGAGGGTCTGCAGAAGAACTGTGGGTACAGGGTCTATGTTTTTGAAAAGTTTTTCCACAGTGTTGTAAATTTAGATTTAAAACATTGTGCTCTTGTTTGGCTTGAATGAAAAGGCAGTTGATTACTCAGAAATGAGCCTATTGTTAAAGCTGCTCATCAGTGCTTTCAATTCCAGTCTGCAGTATGTTTACAAAAAATGCCATTTCGGGTAGCCTTGAATGACCTAAGGGATTGTTTTTCTTGCTGAAATATGTTTAAGTGATTTTAAAACAAAATGACTGGTAATTTGTGCAACATGGAAGAGAGCAAGGGGAGAAGCATCATATTAAAGTGTCCCAGCACCTCTCAATGCTATTTTTCAAGGACAAGTATATGGTATTCAGTATTTCAAATTTTTCTATAAATAGCTGGTCAGTTTAAGAAGCTGCTGGGGGGGGTGTCTATTTTTAACACTGATGAAATGGCCAAGAATCACCATTTTCAGCCATCTCCAATTAATTCTGCATTCTGTAGCCATGGTGAGTTTTTAAAAACACAAGCTAAGCCATGTCCCTTATTCTGTACAAAAGTTGTAAAGGTCTCTTATTCAAGTTGGGGTATACTCCAGATTTCCTTCCCCCTCAACCTTCCATGGCCTGGAAGATCTCAAGCAATCTGTCTGCTGTCTGTTCCCTCCTCATTCTATGTTATCTCAACTTCATCGCAGGAATCTTCACTCAGGCCAAACACACCAAGCTCTTCCTCAATCAGGAATTTTGTACGCACACTCTCCCTATACATCAATCGCAGGTCCCCCCTTTTAAAAAAATTTTCTAATTGTGCTGTTAGAACAAAATCATCTTACCTCTCTTTTCCTAAGGGAAAGATCACTGAAGAATTAATCTACATTGGCTCCATACTTCCTTTCTACACTTTTCCATGGTACTGGTACTATTTCTTTACAAGGCTTATGAGATATTTAAGTATTACATGTGTTGATATAATTTGCTTAATGTCTTATTTCTGGACCAAAAAAAATGCATGAGCACTATAGGGTGAATCTAGTTAACAACAATATTGTATATTTTCAAGTGACTGGAGAGGTGATTTTGAATATTCCCAACACAAAGATAAGTTAAATGTTTGAAGTAATGAAAATATTAATTGCCTTGATATGAGCATTATACATTTCTAACATGCATTGCTATATCACATATATTTCATAAATATGTACAGTTCTGTGTCAAATTAAAAATAAAAAATAATGAGCACAGAAGTTATAACAATTATTTTATTGCCATTATCCTCAATACATTTCCTGTGCCTTCCATCATACCCAGCAGCACACGGTCAGTGGTCAAGACATGCACATCTATTAACGAATAAATGCAATTATGTTTAAAAGTGTTTTTTGTTTTTTTTTTTGAGTTGGAGTCTCACTCTGTTGCCCAGACTGGAGTGCAGTGGCCGCTCCCGGCCACTGCAGCCCTGACCTGCTGGGCTCCGGCGATCCTTCCGCCTCAGCCTTCCAAGTAGCCGGAATTACAGGCGCGCGCTACCACGCCCGGCTGATTTTTTGATTTATTGTAGAGATAAGTTCTCGCTGCCCAGGCGGGTCTTGAACCCGCGGGCTCAGGCTATCCACTCACCTCAGCCTCCCAAAGGCGTGGGATTACAGGCTGAGCCACCGAGCCTGGCTAACAGTGCTCATTTTGATTTCTCTTAGAACTTCATTTGAATTTTGCTCTCTGAGTTGTCACCTTGTAAAAGAGAACACAGAAAAACCATCCGCAATATTAAACACATGAATTTATGAATGTGAGCTCCTGTTAGTCTAGTATTTCCTCATGTCATCATCATTATCTTCATCATCTTATATTAGGCTTGCCTATATTATCTGTGTCTTAAAAGAAATCATTGTCTCTAAGGTATAGGTATTATATAAAACCAAGCAGCTTTAGACATTTTGCTTATATTTGTTTTATGTATATACCAGAGTTTGGGATGGTATTCTTAGTTCAGTTATTTACTTAATATTATTTTACATAAAAATAAGAGGAGATGGTCCACTACCTGGGCAGTGAAGGACAGTTAGAAGCCCAAACTTCACCTGCATGCAGCCTACCTAAGTAGTGAATCCTTGCTTGTACCCCATAACTCTACAATTAAAATGCTAATAGATAAAAAAATAAAACAATAAATAAAAAGACAAGAGGAGAATTATAAGAAATGTTTCATTCTCAAAATATTTTGAACTAAATATCATAATAATTCTCTCACCACAAATTATTTTTTAAAATTATGATCACTGTCTTATGCTGGTAAAGCAACAGCAACAACAAAAAACAGAGATGTGAGAAGCACAGCATGAGCTAGCAGACTGGATCATATTTCTTCAATCTTCACAGTGAGTCAGGCAATTTAAGCATGTTTCAAGGGAAAGAAGACCACTTCCTTAAACATGAAGTGTTCCCTCCTTCTATCCTTTTCTTCAGCCCTTATAGCTGTTTAGACTGTGGATCACCTATTGTGAGACTGGAATATGATTGATGGAGACGGCTCTATTTATTCCAGCTCAGTGAATCTCAACATACTGGCTGGGAGGAGATATTTGTCAATGTCTGAAGACATGTTTGGGAGTCACATCCAGGTTAGTAAACACCACAGGTACTACTATCATCAAGTGGTTTGTGGCCAGAACTGCTGCTAAACATCCTGCAAAGCACAGAAGAGCCTTCACAGGAAAGAATTAGGCAACCTCAGACTTCAATTGTGTGAAGCTTAAGAAACATTTTGTGCATCAGGGGAATGCTATGAAGGAGAATAAACTATTGCTGCATACAACAAAAATAACTCTCACAAACACCACATGCAACAAAATAATCCAGTTAGAAAACTGCATGAAGTTACATTGTATGAAGTTCAGAAAAGGACTAAATGTTGCTATATGACTGAAGTCAAAGTGGTTGTTAACTTTGCATAGTCCGAATTACAAGGTTTCTGAGGTTCTAGTAAATCTTTATATTTTGATCTGGTGGTAGTTAAAATGGCATATACATTTTAAAAAATCACTGTACACTGTTTTTGCATGCATGTTTTATGTCAATAGCGTTATTATGGAAAAGTAAAGGGATGTAGTCTACAGAAAAATATAGCCATGAAAAAAATGTATAGTGGTGCCTCACAGGGAAATACTTTGGACCAAGTTTATAATCAGTGATTATAGATCAGACCTCAATCTGCAAGTTATTTTTTCTTTAAAAGAAAACAACTTCATTCCTATCATAGCAAAAATTAAATACGTTCTAAGAATGTAGAACACACACACATGCACACACGCACACATGCACACACACACACACACAGATCAAAGTCCAGGGGCATGAGAATAGAAACATAATTTCTTTCTCCTGAATAAGTGACTAAAATAGATATCCTTTCTTAAAAAAAAAGAAAAGAAAAAAGCACAACCTGTATAAGGATGCTTGATTCAAAATGAAATAAAACAAAACCCTGGGGAGATGGGAACAAGATGGCGATGGCATAGGTGAACTGACGAGATTTCCTGAATGTGAGTTCCCAAAAAGGCTATTACTTCTCTTTCCCATCCCCCAGTCCACCACCAGCCATGCTGGTGCCAGGCCCGGGGACTTTCAGTCCCACACAGGGCCAGATATTGTGGCCCCTTGCTGCTGCTGTTCCACTGTGTGTGTGGGAGTCTCAGGTCCCAGCCCCCTCCAGCTCCCTCCCCGGCTGCATTGTCTCCAGCCCGGCACCTGGCACCAAGCCACCAGTCACTCACGGAGGCTCTGGGTGCCCACCCCTCAGAGACACCGTTCCCATTCCTGGCTGAAGTACCCTGTGGGGGGCTCAGGGCCACTCTCGCCACCCACTGCCTGCCCTTTGGAGCTTTGGAGCTTTGGAACTCTGGAACTCTGGGCCTACCCTGGCTGAGGCACTCAGCATGAGACCCCAAGCTGGGGGACCCAGACAAGCAGAGAAAAACAGATCTGCTTAAACTGTCTCACCATTCTCCAGGCAGAGACTTCCATTGCCCCGCCCACCTATCAACAAACTTTACCTCAGTTCTGAAGGCAACGGCGTGAAACAGGAGACAAAGCCCCACCCCTATGCTGCAATGAAAAACAAAGAGGAGAGGCTGGAATCAGAGATCAGAGAAGTGACTTTAGTCTGATTGCTTATTTTGACTTATGATTTTATCATTGTAACTGTTGGTTTTGATCACATTTGTTGTTTACCTTCTGACTTAGACTGTTTCTTGATTTTATTGGCCTGTCTCTGTGTACCTATCAGTACTCTTTAGGAATCCTTCTTGTGTATCTTTCTTCACTTTTTCCCAGCCTTGAGTCTCTTTCTCACCTGATAGTTGGTATGTATATCTGTTTTCCCTCTCGCTCTTCTCTCTTTCTAACTCCCTATTGACCCCCCCTTCCTCCATC
>NW_007260458.1:200776-204837 GCF_000164805.1 Carlito syrichta | reverse complement strand
AAATGAAGAAAAACCAAAAGAAGAGTATGGGTCTCTCCCAGACCCCTGAGAGGGCAGACAATGAGAAAACTGACTTTGGAATGAAAACAATGAAAAGCCCCCAGAATGGAGGGTCTCAAACTACAAATGTAGATTATCAAGACAATAATGGAGAGATTAAAAAGAATTGAGGAGACACAAGAAGAAACTAGGAAGGAGCTGATATCTGAGATAACAGTAATAAAGAATACTGTGAATGAAATAAATAACAAACTGATAAGCATGGAAAGTAGAATTACCCATGCAGAAGAAAGAATCTCAGAGCTTGAGGACCAAAATATAGAAATAACCCAAACTCTTAAAAACACAGAAAATAAGCTCAAAAAGACAGAACAAAACCTTCAAGACATGAACGATTACCTCAAGAGGCCTAACCTAAGAGTAATCGGACTCACTGAGGCAGAAAGAGAGACAGAGACCACATTGGAACAAACTTTCCATGAGATCATTCAAGAGAACTTCCCTTATCTAATCAATGATGCAAAAATTCAACACAAGGGATTCAGAGAACCCCTGCAAGACAACAAATGAGAAGACCAACTCCTAGACACATAATAAGTTGCCTAAACAAAGTAGGTATAAAAGAAAAATCTTAAAAAGCAAGAGAAAAAGGCCAGATCACCTACCATGGAAAACCAATCAGAATAGCTGCAGATTTATCTACAGAAACCCTGCAGGCTAGGAGAGCTTGGAGACCTATCTTCAAAGTTCTAAAAGACAAACAATTTCAACAAAGAATAACCTACCCGGCCAAGCTAAGTTTCATCAGTGAGGGAAAATTAAAATCTTTCCCGGATATCCAATCCCTAAGAAATTATGCTGCCACCAAACCATCTCTACATGAAACACTTAAGAAAGTACTAAACACAGAAGAAAAAGAAAAAAGAACAACAGCATTCTTCACAAGAGTACAGGCAAAAGATTAAAAACACACATGAACCAACTCCAAAACCCAAAGAAAGACAACAAATAAACAGGAACAACTCTGTAAGAACCTCATGACAGGGATCAACTCTTGCATTTCAATTATTAGCCTAAATGTGAACGGACTAAATGCACCACTGAAAAGACATAGATTGGCAAAATGGATAAAATATCATCAGGCAACAATCTATTGCCTTCAAGAGACTCACCTCACTAGAAAGGACATCCACAGACTCAAAGTAAGAGGATGGGAAACAAACTTTCAGGCGAACGGAATACAAAAGAAAGGAGGAGTAGCCATCTTAATTTCAGACAAAATACCCTTCAAACTATTAAAAATCAAAAAAGATACAGAAGGCCACTACATAATGATAAAAGGCTCAATCCATCAACAAGAAATATCTATTCTAAATATATATGCACCCAACATAGGTGCACCAACTTTCATAAAGCAGCTTCTAGGAAAACTAAAGAAAGACATTGACTCTAACACCATCATAACTGGGGACTTTAATACCCCACTCACAACCCTAGACAGATCATCAGGACAAAAAATCAGCAAGGAGATCCGGAACCTCAATGAGACTCTGGACCAAATGGACTTAATTGATACCTATAGAACACTCCATCCAAAGACCACAGAATACACATTCTACTCATCACCACATGGAACATATTCTAAGATCGACCACATAATTGGACACAAATCAAGTATAAGCAAAGTTAAAAGGACTGAAATTCTACCATGCACCTTCTCGGACCACAGTGGAATAAAAATAAACATTGACACCAACAAAGTCCCCCCAAAACCCACAAAGACATGGACACTAAACAGCATGATGCTAAATAACTCCTGGGTCAATGATGACATCAAAATAGAGATCAAAAGATACCTGGAAACAAATGAAAATAAAGAAACATCTTACCAAAATCTCTGGGATGCCTTAAAAGCTGTAATAAGAGGGGAATTTATATCCCTACAAACACATATGAGGAAAATGGAAGGAACAGAAATTGACAACCTAACAAGCCACCTAAAGAAGCTGGAAAAGCAAGACCACAAAAACCCTAATTTCAGCAGAAGAATCCAGATCACCAAAATAAAAGCCCAAATCCAGGACATAGAAGACAAAAAGATAATACAAAAAATCAATGAAACAAAAAGCTGGTTCTTCGAAATGGTAAACAAGATTGATGGTCCCCTAGCTAGACTGACCAAGAAAAAACGAGAAAAAAACCAAATAAGCATAATCAGAAACACAAAAGATGAAGTCACATCTGACCCTGAAGAAATACAAAAGATCATTAGAGACTACTACGTACACTTGTATGGAAACAAACTTGAAAACCATAAGGAAATGGAGGACTTTCTGACATCACACAACCTACCTAGGTTGGAACAAGAAGAAATTGAGACCCTAAATAAACCAATAACAATCAAGGAAATTGACCATGTAATAAGAAAACTTCCTACAAAAAAAACCCTGGTCCAGATGGCTTTTCAGCAGAATTCTACAAGACATTTAAGGAGGAGCTGATACCAATCCTACTGAAGGTATTCCAGGCGATTGAAAAAGATGGAACTCTCCCTAAATCATTTTACGAAGCCAACATCACATTGATACCCAAGCCAGGTAAAGATCCAACAAAGAAAGAGAACTACAGGCCAATATCTTTGATGAACATAGATGCTAAAATTCTCAACAAGATTCTAGCAAACCGGATTCAGCAATACATCTCCAAAATCATCCATCATGACCAAGTAGGCTTCATTCCTGGGATGCAAGGCTGGTTCAACATTCGTAAAACCATAAATGTAATTAAATACATCAACAGATGTCAAAACAAAAACCACATGATTATATCATTAGATGCAGAAAAAGCTTTTGATAAAATCCAGCACCCCTTCTTGATAAAAATCCTTGAACATCTAGGCATACGGGGAACATACCTCAAAATAGTAAAGGCCATCTATGAGAAACCCACAGCCAGTATACTTCTAAATGGACAAAAATTGGAACCATTTCCCCTGAAAACTGGAACAAGACAAGGATGCCCACTCTTATCCCTCCTGTTCAACATAGTATTGGAAGTCCTGGCTCAAACAATCAGAGAAGAGGAGGCAATCAGGGGTGTCCAAATAGGAAAAGAGGAAGTCAAGTTATCTCTCTTTGCAACTGATATGATTGTGTACCTTGAAAACCCAAGAGAATCTGTCAAAAACCTCCTTACACTGATAAAGGCCTTTGGCAAAGTCTCAGGATACAAAAAAATGTACAAAAGACAATTGCATTTCTTTACATGAATAATAAACAAACAGAAACACAAATAAAAAACACAATTCCATTCACAATAGCCACAAAAAAAATGAAGTACCTTGTCATCTTCCTAACCAGAGATGTGAAAGACCTTTACAATGAAAATGACAAAACACTGCTCAAAGAAATCAAAGATGAAATAAACAAGTGGAAAAATATCCCATGCTCATGGATTGTGAATCAATATTGTGAAGATGTCTATCTTACCTAAGGCAATCTTCAAATTCAATGCAATACCCATCAAAATACCAGCAACATTCTTCTCAGACCTAGAAAAAGCAACACAGGAATTCATATGGAAACACAAATGTCCAAGAATAGCCAGAACAATCCTCAGCAAAAAAAACAAAAGCAGGTGGTATCACATTACCAGACTTCAAACTTTACTATAAAACTACAATCATCTAAACAGCTTGGTACTGGTATAGGAAAAGGCATATAGATCAATGGAATAGAATTGAGATTCCAGAAGCAAAACCTCAATTTCTCAACCAACTCATCTTCAACAAAGCCTCCACCACCTACCACTGGGGGGAGAGGAGAACCTATTCAGTAAATGGTGCTGGGAAAACTGGCTGACCACATGCAGAAGATTGAAACAGGACCCCTATCTATCCCCATGCACAAAAGTTAACTCCCAATGGATCAGAGACCTAAATGTAAAACCTCAAACCATAGAAAAGGAAAGAAATACTCTCATGGAAATTGGAACTGGCATCCAATTCCTGTACAAAACCTGAAATCCACAGGACTTAAGAGAGAAGATAGACAAATGGGACC
>NW_007260458.1:198628-200756 GCF_000164805.1 Carlito syrichta | reverse complement strand
TTATTAAACTGACAAGCTTCTGCAAAGCCAAAGAAACCATCAAGAGAGCAGGGAGACAGCTTACAGACTGGGAAAAAGTATTTGCCAACTCTAGGTCTGACAAAGGCTTAACATCCTGGATCTACAAGGAACTGAAACGTACTGAAAAGAAGAAAACAAACAACCCCATTATAAAATGGGCAAAAGACATGAACAGACACTTCACAAAAGAAGACATTCGAGCAGCCAACAAACACATGAAGAAATGCTCAACCTCACTAATCATCAGGGAGATGCAAATCAAAACCACACTGAGATACCACCTAACTCCAGTCAGAATGGCAATTATCAACAACTCAAAAAATAACAGCTGCTGGAGAGGGTGTGGTGAAAAGGGAACACTTCTACACTGTTGGTGGGAGTGTAAACTAGTGCAACCTCTGTGGAAAGCAGTGTGGCGATTCCTAAAAGCTCTAAAAATTGACCTTCCATATGACCCTGCAATCCCCCTACTGGGAATATACCCTGAAGAACACAAATCACTCTATAAAAAAGATACCTGCACACGTATGTTTATCGCAGCATTGTTCACAATAGCAAGAACCTGGAAACAACCATGCTGCCCATCAAAAGAGGACTGGATTAAAAAAATGTGGTACATATACACGATGGAATACTACGCAGCCATAAAAAAGAACAAAATCATGAATTTCGCTGCAACCTGGATGGAACTAGAGTCTATAATACTGAGTGACCTCTCACAAAAACAAAAATCCGAATATCACATGTTCTCACTCATATAATGGACCTTGAACATCCAATGCAATACTATAAGAAAATGACTGACGGTAATGGGAAACTATGCACAGGGGAGGGACAGGGGATTAACAGTAGCAAATATCTGTCTGGGGACGGGGAACACCTCACATCAACAGGGTGCCTGAATGAAACGTAATTGTATACCTAACCCTTAACTGTACCCCACCACATCATAATAAAAACAAACAAACAAACAAACAAAAACAACAAAACCCTGGAAGTGGTTTAATTAACCTTGCTCAAGTGATAAAACTGTCTGCAAATAATAATAATTCCAGGCGAAGTTCAAATGAGCAGAGGCCACAGGAAAAATCAGAACATGAATGGGGTAAAACAAGAAATCAGATATTAGCCATGGCAGAGACAATACCATTAGGTATAAGTAGTTTAAGACTTTTAAGCTCTCTGTAGTATGATCGAAGCAGAAATCACATTTATTGTATTTTAAGTATAATCGCACACAGTTATGCTTGAGGTAACTATGCGGAAACTGCGCATTGTTTTTCTGATATAGGCTCAGACATTTGCCAGTGATGCTGGGTTGAATTCATGAAGCTCTGGGCTAAAATTTTGTTATAATTGGTAAGAAGCACTTCACCTTGAGATACAATTGCAGTCACGTGTTTCTAATTAATGCCTGAGAACTCACTTGTCTTTATTACTTAAATTTAGAAAATTATTTATACAAAGTATAACATTTCCAATGCTTAAAAGTTTAAAATTTTTATCCAAATGAAGCCAGTATTGCTTACAAACACCAAGAACTAGTATGATTTGGCCACCAGTGTCATGTTTTGATCACTGAATGATCTTGAACCTCACTGACATTTATATCCATTGTGTTCACCACCTTTTCACTTCACCCATGTTTCCTTTTTTCTCCTCATCCATCTTACAGTTCATGGTCCTGAATAATACTGTCTCCTGAAAATAAACTTTACTCAGTATTTAGCTCTTTTCAGAAGAAAGTTATTATATATTCCTTTTGTATCTTATAAATTTACTGCATTCATTTATTAATTATAAAAATGTTCTTAGTTGAATATTTAGGGGCTTCTACGTAATATGTTAATGTCATCTACAAACAGATAATTTTACTTTTTCCTTTTCAATTTTGATGCCTATTATTTATTTTTTATGTCTAATTTCTCTGGCCAGGACTGCCAGCATATGTTAAATAGAAGGGGTCATTACTGGGTACCTTTGTCTTATACTGGAACTTTTTTTTTTTTTGAGTTGGAGTCTCACTCGGTCGCCCAGACTGGAGTGCAGTTGCTGCTCCCGGCCACCGCAGCCTCGACCTGCTGGACTCCGGCAATCCTTCCTCCTC
>NW_007260458.1:154006-198608 GCF_000164805.1 Carlito syrichta | reverse complement strand
TCCTATCCACAGCTGATAGCCTTGGTCCAAGTGTCATTCTCTAGGAAGAAACAGCAAGGAGAAAGTGCTTTTTGCTTCAATGACTTAAAACCATTTAAGACCTTTTCTATATTTACTCCTATCTTATCTTTTTAAAAAAAATTCAATTTCTTTGCACAGTGTTCAATCTCTTAAAAAAAAAAGCCCATGTGTGTGGTGCCACACAAATCTTATAGTAGAGTTTTATTTACTTATCTCTCTCTTCTACATCATCCCACACAATTTGACAGGATCACTCATTTGAGCTTCTGAAGATCTAAAACTCTGACTGGTGCAAAGACATTTTTTTTTTGAGTTGGAGTCTCACTCTGTCGCCCAAACTGGAGTGCAGTGGCCGCTCCCGGCCACCGCAGTCTCAACCTGCTGGTCTCTGGCGATCCTTCCGCCTCAGCCTTCCAACTAGCTGGAATTACAGGCATGCGCTACCACGCCCGGCTGATTTTTTTTGATTTATTGTAGAGAAGAGGTCTCGCCAAGTTGCCCAAGTGGGTCTCAAACCTGCGGGCTCAAGCAATCCACTCACCTCAGCCTCCCAAAGGTGCGGGATTACAGGCTGAGCCACCAAGCCCAGCTGATACTGGATCTTAAAGGAAAAGCTTTCTTTTTTTTCTCTATTGATTATGATGTTAGTTGTGGGCTTTCCATACAAGGTCTTTATTAGGTTGATGTATGTTCCTTCTATACTTATTTTAAAGAGTTTTAAATCAGATATAAATTTTGCCAAATTTTTTTCTGCATCAATTGATAAAATCACATTTTTAAAATATATCATTCTGTTAATTACCTTGATTCATGTATTTTGAGGATATTTACATCCCATGGATAAATTCAAATGAGTATAGTCTATAATCCTTTTAATGGGCTGTTGAATTTAGTTTGCTAATATTTTACTGATAATTTTTAAATTTATTTTATCAGGATATTGACCTGTAAACTTCCTTGTGTGTGGTAAGTTTTTCTTGTTTTGATAGTATTGTGATGCTGGCCTCATAAAATAAGCTTGAAGTATTTCTGTCCTTATTTATATTTTCTTTGGAAAATATTAAGAATGATAAGCGTTAATTCTTCTTTGAAGGGTTGGCAGTAGTGGGACACTGCCAGGGAAAGGAGGTACATAACATCAATAAGGGTATCTGGTCTCAAACCAGGTGAAGTTGGGACCAAAGGAAGGCCCAAACTTTACCTGTACAATGACCACTTGTACCTAATTCTGAATTGTACCCCACATCTTAAAAACAAGACCAATTAAATTTAAAGAAATATAGATATATGAATTACAGCACAAAAATTCAAAATAACTGCCATGATGAAACTCAGTAAATTAAAATATACCACAGCTACACAACTAACTAAAATAAGAAAAGTATATAGGAACAAAATAAGAATGTCAAGAAAGAGGTGGAAACTGTTAGCAAGGATCAAATAGAAATTATAAAACTGAAGAATACAATAATTGTATTAAAAAATTCACTGTAAGGATTCAATATCAGACTTGATCAGGCAAAAAAAGAATCAACACATTCAAGATAGGACATTTGGTATTATCACAGCAGAGGAACTAAATGAAAAAGGTCAAGAAATCTTAAGGGATTCAACAGAAAATAAAACAACTTGCACATTATGAGAGATCCAGAAAGAGAATAAAAGAGGAAACAGAATAATCCTTTTGAAAAAAATATATTGTCCAAAATCTTCCCAAATGTGAGGAGAGAAATAGATATACAAATTCAAGGAGTTCAAAAGCTCCAACTATGATAAATCTAAAGTGTCTAACCCAGAGACACATCATAATCAAACTGTCATAGGTCACAGAGAAGGAGAGAATCTTGAAAACAGGAAGACAAAAGCGCTGGGCTCAGTGGCTCAGCCTGTAATCCTGTGCCTTTGGGAGGCTGAGGTGAGTGGATTGCCTGAGCCTGCGGGTTCGAGACCCGCCTGGACAGCAAGACCTCATCTCTACAATAAATCAAAAAATCAGCCGAGTGTGGTAACGCATTCCTGTAATTCTGGCTACTAGGAAGGCTGAGGCGGAAGGATCGCCGGAGCCCAGTAGGTGAGGCTGCGGTGGCCGGGAGCAGCCACTGCACTCCAATCTGGGCAATCGAGTGAGACTCCAACTCAAAAAAAAATAAAAATAAAAATAAAAAAAAGAAGACAAAAGCAACTCAGCAACTCAGTATGTACTAGGGAGCCCCTGTTGGATTAACAAGATTAGATTTCTCAGTAGAAATTCCACAGGCTAAAGGACAGTGAGATGATATAGTTAATGTGTTGAAAGAAAAAAACTGCCAACGAACAATATGTTATCTGACAAAACTGTCCTTCAAAAGTGAAAATAATAGGGCTTAGATCACGAATTGGATGCCAACTCCTATTCCCATAAGGGTGTCTCCTCCCTTTACTAAGATTCTTATAGTTTGAGGTTTTATGTTGTGGTTGATCCATTTAGAGTTGATTTCTGTGAATAATGATAGGTAGAGGTTATGTTTCAATGTGATCAGCCAGTTTTTCCAGTACCATTTACTGAATTGGTCTCTTCTCCCCAGTGATTTTTGGTGGAGGCTTTGTTGAAGATGAGTTGATTGAGAAATTGAGGTTTTGCTTTTGGTATTTCTATCCTGTTCCACTGATATACAAGCCTGTTCTTGTACTAAAAACAGGCTGTTTTGGTTATAGCCTGATAGTAAAGATTAAAATCTGGAAGTGTGATACTCCCCACTGTTTCTTTTGCTGAGGATTATTTTGGCTATTGTGGTAGTTTGTGGTTCCATATGAATTTCTGTATTGTCATTTTCAGGTCTGAGAAGAATGATGTTGATAATTGAATGTGTATTGCACTGAATCTGTAGATTGTCTTTTGTAGAATGGTTATCTTAACAATGTTGATTCTTCCTATCCATGAGCAAGGAATGTTTTCCATTTCTTTTTGCATTCTTAGATTTCTTTGACAGTGTTTTGTAGTTTTCATTGTAAAGATCTTTCACTTCTCTGATTTGGAAGATGTTGAGTTATTTTGTGTGTGTGTGTATGGCTATTGTAAATGTGATTGTGCTTTTTTATTTGTTTCTCTGCCTGTTTATTGTTGGTGTATAAGAATGTTAGTGTTTTAAACATTGATTTTGTACCCAAAGACTTTGCCAAATTTCTTTATCAGTGCTAGGAGATTTTTGACAGATTCTCTTGTATTTTCAAGGTATAGGATCTTATTGTCAACAAACAGGAATAACTTAATTCCCTCTTTTCCTATTTGGATACCCTGATTTCCTTTTCTCATCTAATTGCTCTGCTAGGACTTCAAAAAAACATGTTCAAAAAGAGTGGAGAGAGATTTTATGTTATAGTTGAGTTGTCTTGTTCTGGTTTTCAGGAGAAATGCTTCTAATTTCTGTCCATTCAGCAGTCTGCTGGCTGTGGGTTTATTGAACAAGATGCTTGATTTTGAAGTACGTTCCTTCGATGCCTAGGTGTTCATGGGTTTTTTCAAAAAGAGATGCAGGATTTTATCAAAAGCATTTTCTGTATCTAATGATATAATCATGTGGATCTTTTTTTTTTTTTTTTTTTACATCTGTTGATGTATTTAATTACATTTATGGTGTTGTGGATGTTGAACCAGTCTTGCATTCTGGGGATGAAACCTACTTGGTCATGGTGGATGATTTTTGATATGTGTTATTGAATCTGATTTGGTAGAATCTTGTTGAGAATTTTGCATCCATGTTCATCAGGGATATTGGCCTACTTTTTTATCTCTTTTGTTGTTGTTGTTGTTGTATCTTTACCCAGTTTGGGTATCAGTGTGATGCTAGCTTTGTAAAATGATTTGGGAGAGTTAATACTTCTCAGTTGCCTGGATTATTTTCAAGAGGATTGGTATCAGCTCCTTCTTGTATATTTTGTAGAATCCCACTGGAAAGGCATCTGATCTAGGGCTTTTTTTCTAGGTAGTTTTCTTATGATACAGTCAATTTTCTTGGTTGTTATTAAACTATTTGGTTTTTCAATGTCTTCTTTTTTTAACATTAGGATGTTGTGGGATGTCGTGGGATGTCTTCCATTTCATTTAGGTTATCAAGTCTATTTCCATACAAGTGTGTACAGTAACCTCTGATAATCTTTTGTATTTCTTTGTGGTCTGTTGTGACTTGACTTTTTGCATTTCTGATTGTGTGTGTTTAGGCTTTTTCTCTCTTTTTCTTGATCGTTCCGACTAGAGGTTCATCATCATGTTTATCCTTTGAAAGAACCAGCTTTTTGTTTTGCTGATTTTTTTCTATGACCTTTTTGTCTTCTATGTCCCATATTTGGTATTTTATTTTGGTGATCTGGATTATTCTGCTAAAGTTAGGGTTTTGGTGGTCGTGCCTTTCCAGCTCCTTTATGTAGGTGATTGGTTAGGTTGTTAACCTGTGACCTTTCCATTTTCTTGAGGCTTGTTCATAGAAATAGAAATTTCCCTCTTAGTATTGCTTTCATAGCATCCCAGAGGGTTTTTTTTAAAATGTCTTTTCGGTGTGCATTTAGTCCATTCATGTTCAGGCTGATTATTGAAATGTATTTATCCTTGTTGTGAGTTTCTTATAAAGTTTTTTCTATGTTTTCTCTTCATTTTTGTGTTGATGTTTGTGCATATTTTCAAGTTTGCAGTCTCGATGCTCTCTCTGTTGAGTCTGTGTTCTCCTGTTCTCTTGGGAAGTGTGTGATCATTCTTTTTTCTTTCTTCTGTGCTTCATACCATTTTAAGCATCTCCTGTAGAGCTGGTCTGGAAGCTGCATATTCTCTCAGGGATTGAATATGTGGGAAAGAGTTTAATTCTCCATCACTGATGAAGTTGAGCTTGGCTGGGTAAGAAATTCTTGGTTGAAATATTTTATCTTTGAGAACCTTGAGATTGGACTTGAGTCCCTTCTAGCTTGTAGTGTTTCTGCTGATATGCCTGCTGCTCTCCTGATTGGTCTTCCTGGTAGGCAGTGTGACCTTTCTCTCTTACTGCCTTTAGGATTTTTTCTTTTGTACCTACTTTGTTTAGGCAAATTACTATGTGTCTAGGGATTGGTCTTTTTATTGGATGTCTTGCAGGGGTTCTCTGTATTGCTTGTGTTTGGATGGTCACATCTCTGATGAGATGGGGAAAGTTTTCTTGGATAACGTCCTGGAATACTTGCTCCAGTGTGTTCTCCATTTTCCTTTCTTTTATGATACCAATCAGGTGTAGGTTCGGCCTCTTGATATAATGCACATCTCTTGGAGGCTTTATTCTTTCTTTCTGAGTTTTCTTTCTATGTTTTTTTACAGATAGTGTTTATTTCATGTTTTGGTCTTCAAGCTTTGAGATTCTTTATTCTGCTTGATTAATTTCTCTTTCTGTGCTTGTCATCTTGTTATTTATTTCCTGGATGAAGTTTTTATGGCCAAATATCTGTTGCAAGTTTTTTTAGTGTTGTATCAAATGTTGTATCTTGTCTTTCTTGAGTCTTATTCACTCTTTCCATTCATTACCTAATCCCTGTTGTATTCTGGGGCCAGTTGTTGGTGACTTCTATTGCTTGGGCTCTGATATCTGATTTTTCAGGCATTATCTCTCCTTGGTACACTCGGTATTATCTGTGTTTTTCTGTTGATTTTTCCTAATTGTTGACAGATCTCTTTCTTTTCTTTATAGTTCCATCATTCAGTGGCAATGGAACAGGCTTTCACTACTGATGCTTGCTCAGCCCTCTATTCCTCCCTGATCCAGGCTCTGATTAGTTCTATTTTGAACCAGGGCTGGGGGTGGGAAACTTTGCTGTCTCTTGTAGTTTTGAGTGTCGAATAAGGTGGAGGGTGGAGAACTAGGATTTTGTGATGACTTGCAAATCATAACGTTCACTGACTGGGGTATGGGCTCCCTGAGACCCACTCCCACCACCACTCTATATGATGATGCAATGGGTATGTGTACCCTCTGAGCCCAATATAAAATAACAGCAATAAGGAGAACAGAGAAAAGTAGGATGAACTAGAATGGGGAAAAATAATAAAATTAAAAACAAAACAAAACACAGAAAAACAAAAGCAGAAACCAAAGCAAAAACCAATAAAACACACACACATGCACACACACACACACACACACACACACACACACACACCAAAACAAACAGGAAAACTAAACACACACACACACAACACAGCTAACACAAAGTGAAAGAAGAAAAAAAGAAAAGAGAAAAAAATAAAAAGAGAGAATACAAATCGAACTATCACACATACATTCAAGCACACTTTAAACTAAAAAAAGAGAAGAATAAAAACACAAACAAAGTTGAACACTCAATCATTCATATGCACACATAAACAGAAACCAAAAAAATGAAAGAAAAAAGGGAGGGAACGCAAATTGAAACCTCAAGTACACTTTCATACACAAAGAAAATAAATAAATAAATAAATAAATAAATAAAAATATTCTGGGTATTTTCATCTTGTGGTAGTTTCTGGAATTATTCCTCTTAGCTGCTCACAGGTAAGTTCCCCCCGTCTCTGTCTCCTGTGGTGCCGCTGCAGCCTCATTCACAATGTCCCCCAGTGAATGACCCAGGGAAGGAGGAGGAGGCGGTGGGGGTGAATGGGACTTCAGTCCTCCCTTTTCACTCTCATATGGTCAGGGGGATCCTCTCTGGTGGGGAAGGTGCAGGATTGTCTCCTCCTCAGTACTGGCAGGGGATGCTGCAATCCTGGAGTACAGTCCTCCTGTTATGGCTGACCTCCAGGCTTCCCCTGGGTTCATCCCCCTCAGTTGTGCCCCAGCCGTGTGGTCTGACATTCAGAGGATTGCCGGGGAGGGGGGCATTGGGTCAGCCCTGGACTTACCAGCAATTTCTTTGAGGGTCTTCCTCATCTTTTTCTTGTCACACCCGTTGTCCCACAGCTGAGTTAGGGTAGGGAGTTTTGTGCCTGAGACTCAGTACTTGTCCAGTCCTTCCAAAGTGTGTGCTTTTGGGATATTCCCTCTGAGTTATGATCAATCCCTGAGTAGTTAATCTGCTGGTCATAGAGATTGGGTCTGTTGCTCCATGGTGAGCAAGCCGGAGTACTTCCTTGCCCAGTTTTCAAGATGGTGGCAGGGTGCCTGTTTCACCTTCCCCTGTGGGGCTCCGCCTCTCCTTGACTGAACTCCCTGCACTCCCTCCTCAACTCTTACTGCCAATGTCCAGCCAGGTGCTGAGGTGGTGAGGCAGAGCCTGCAGTCATTCCTGTCAGCTTCTTCTCAGGATGGGCTTTGCAGATTTTTTAAAAATGGCGCTTTATTTCTGCATTCCAGGAGGTGCTAGGGACCAAGCAGAGCAACTGTGGCACCAGCCACTTCACCAGAAAAGCCCTGGGCACTTGCTTTCAAGTCCCCACTCAGTCAGCCACTTACATGCCCATTTACTCACAGACAAGTACCAAAATTGTCTATACATTCACTCACTCACACAGAGACTCACATAGTCCATCTGGCTCCACCACCATCTTCCCTGAGAGCTTGCAATTTTCTTTCCACACGATTTAATTGTTAACTTGGGCCGTGCTTCTCTATTTCTTTGCATGTCTTATCTACTCTTGGGATTTTATCACTTGTAAATCAATCTTCATCTTTGCAATTTGGTTTCATATAGAGTAATTATTCTCCACTTACCTCTCCTAGAATTCAAGCCTTTTCTGTGTATCTTGTATGATCTTGTGTGTATCATCTTCTAGATGAAGAGGTTTGCTGGTTTTTACTCAGGAGCCCCCCTTGGTGTCTCTCTGTGGTACTGCATTCTCTGGGATGCTTTTATCACCATTTTTTCAGAGGCATCTTAACCTAGAACTCTTTTCCTGTTCATATTTAGAGAAGGTAAAAAAAACCTACTCCCTTGGGCAGTCCCACAGAAAGTCAGAAAGTTAGAAGTAAATTTCAACCTTCTCTTTTCTCCCTTTTCTGGAATTTCCAAATTTGGGGAGAATTGGGGAGTTGGAAGCTTTCTCCAGTTATGCAGCCCTGGAGGAAGGGACTCTGTGAGTGAGTGCCACTAATTTCTTTTACTGAGCTTTGATCTAGTTAGCCAAGAAATCTCTTGACTTGTTTCAGGAATTCTCACAAAGACATGATTTGTGTGCTATTAAGCAGGTGGCTCCGTGGAGGAATAAGACTCTGAGCATTCAGCCTATTGTCAGCCACGAAAAAATTACCTACGTATAATATAAAATATATATTTGATATAATACATAACATAGATTATAAAAAAGCAATATATATTTTGTATATTGTATGCAATAGATATGTAACTATATATTATAATGCATGTTATATAACATTGTATATAACTTATATATGTATATATTCTACAGTTTTTTCCAAAAAAATATATTTCACATAAGTTTTTGAATTAGGAATTATAGGGAGAGACATGGAAGTTTTTGAATTAGGAGTTGTAGGGAGAGACGTGGAGAGATCAGTGTTTACTTCTAGTTTCTGAATCTCACCATATAATCTTTGACAAATCCTTCAAATATAACATACTGCATTTGTTTTACTTACTAAGGAGAAATAGATACTCTTAGCCATTAGGGTGCTGTAAGGGTTAATAAGATTATGTAATTAAGGTACCTGGACCAGGGCAGGAGACAGTGAGGGATTCAACAAATGCTAAGGAGCTCTAGAATGTAATAATAGAGGTAAGTCTTTGGAGATGGCTGTACACAAAGGATCATTAACAGATCATGAGCACTTGGGGGCAGAATGAAGAAAGAACTGTGCCATCTTCCAGGGCTGGTCTTCTTAATAAGATACCACAGGGTATTCCATTAATATATACGATGGTCTTGCACCAAAGTTTGACTTGTGTTCTGGTAGTCTCTCTTTTGAGAGACTCTTGGGTTTACTGGCAACTGGATCCTCAGATTGACCCCTATGTATCTGATGAAAACAAAAAATTAGCAGCTGTCAGTGAATCAGGAAGCATTAAAGAATCTCTAAAGATTCTTCAGCCTTTGGTAGTGGTAGCTTATGCTTATGTAGGGATGTATCATACAGAAAGCGCCAACCCGATGTACTAGCTGACAGAATAGAACTATGGTGTGTCCTTATGAGCCAGTGGTTAATAAACTGATCACTCCTCCTCCAGAATGGATAAGGAAGCCATTCTCTAAAGAAAATTTACATTTCTATTTTCATTCATTCTCCCCTCCCTTCAAGGAAGAATTATCCCATGTTTCAATCAAGTAAAATGTTGACTCACTACTCCTCTGGATCTCACCCACTCTCACCTTCTCAGGAGTTCAGCCCATGAAATTATTTCCTTTATTTTTCCTGTATGATCAATTCTCCCCCTTACCCTATTATGCAATTTAAATCAACATACATTTGAATATGCATTTTTTAATTCATTCAGTTTATATCTGTCTTTTAATTAGTATGTTTGCAAAGTCTATATTTCATGCAATTATTGATATGTTAAGACTTAACTCTGCCGTTTGGTTTTCTGTTTGTTCTTTCTGTTTTTTTGTTTTCTTTTCTTATCTTTCTGTGGATCACTTGAACTTTATTTAGAATTGCATTTCTATTTTTCTATAGTGCTTCTGAGTCTATCATTCTGTGTGGCCGTTCATATGCTTGCTCTAGATATGGCCGCCTTTGTACACAACATCATAGTCCACAGGTGTCCTCTTACTTAATCAGGTGAAGTATAGAAACCCTACCTGGTTTGCTTAACCTCACCCATTTATAACATGATTGCCTCAAATATTTCCTCTGTACACGCCGAGAACCACATCAGACAGTACTAAATTTTTGTTTCAACCATCATATATAAATTATACAACTTCAAAGAAAAATAATGAACTGTGTTTACCTTTTTAGTTACTATTTTCTTTATTCCCTCCCACTGCCTGATGTGGAGAACAGTCATAGTCTGCTAAGTGTTTAAACTGCTGCATCACTTCATCTCTTATTTCCCAAGATTCCTTTGTTTATCATTTTCTTTTCTTTTGAGCATGTCTTTTAGTCCTTCTTTTAGACTGGTCTGCTGGCAACAAGTTTTCTTAATTTTTCTTCATCTGATATTACCTCGATTTCTCCTTCATTTTATAGAGACATTTTCACTGATAGAGTATTCTGAATTGAGAATTCTTCTCTCTCATATTGTGCTGCTTTTTTCTGATTCTTCATAGTTTTTGATGAGACTTTGTTATTGTCTCCCTTTCAAAGCAGTGTTTTGGTAACTTATACTCTCTTCTCTTTGTCTTCTTTTTTCTTTTTTGAGTTGGAGTCTCACTCTGTCACCCAGACTGGAGTGCAGTGGCACACTCCCGTTCACCGCAGTCTAGACCTCCTGGGATCCAGCGATCCTTCCGCCTCAGTCTTCCAAGTAACCGGAACTACAAGCACGCACTACCACACCCGCCTAATTTTTTTGATTTGTTGTAGAGATGCGGTCTCGCCAAGTTGGCCAGGTGGGTCTTGGACCCGTGGGCTCAGGCAATCCACTCACCTCAGCCTCCCAAAGTGCTGGGATTACAGGCTGAGACACTGATCCCAGCCTGTTTTTGTAATTATGAATATGTCATAAGGAAGTGCATAAGACATGAAATGCATAATATGCAGTATTGCAATTATTATAAAATAAACACCTATATTAATGTCCAGGACCGAAAAGGAATTGTTATTAACCTAAAGGTGCTCATTGTAGACTGAATGAATCTTTAGAGCCAATTAGTGTCATAGCTTTCACAATCCTCTCCTAGGATTTTATCAAATAAATGTGAAATTCTAAATAATATAATTTATTTTGGCCTGTACTTAAACTTTACATGAATAGAATTATATTCTATGTGTTTTTCTGTGGCTTGCTTCTTTTGGTCATTAAGATGTTTATAAAATTCCTCTATTTTTGTGTGTAGCTATAAGCTTGTATGTTCTACTGTATGAAGATATAGCACCATTCATTCTACTGTTGGTAAACATCTAGGCTTTCAGTTTTTCTCAAGAAATTTTTAAGCATATATACTTGTGTATGTTTGTTTAAAAGTCTTTGTGGACTATAAGCAAATGAAATTTCTGGGTCTTGGGGAATGTGTATCTTTAGTCTTTCTACATAAATTTGAACAGCATTTTAAAGTGGTACAGTAGTTGATGTACTTATGAGCAGATTATGATTGTTCTTCCTATCAAAATTATTTTAGCTCTTTTTATTGTCTTTTTCATGAAAGAATACTTACCTTTGATGTAGTAAATATTAACAATTTTTTTTCTTCATGGTGGTGGTAGTGAAAGTGGTATGTACATCTCTGTGTATGTGTTTGTAAGAATTATTTCTCTCATTTACAGTTGCAATGTTATGTCCTCATGTTTTCTAAAATAGCTATCATTTTACATGTCATGTTTAGATCTATAAACCAGTGAGAATTGGTTTTTCCATGTGATATTGTTTTAGTTTATTTTGCATTGCTATAATGAAATACCTGAAGCTGGGTAATTTACTTAAAAAAGAAAAAGTGGTTTACTTGGCTTACAGTTTTACATGACACAGTGACATCTGCTCAGCTTCTGTGGAGGCCTCAGGAAGCTTACAAACACGGCAGAAGGCAGAGAGAAAGCAGGCGTGTCATGAGTGGGAGCATGAGAGAGAAGGAAGATGCCAGGCTCTTTGAAACAGTCAGTTCTCACCTGAACTAACACAAGGAGAACTCATTCCTGTGAATAGAAGAAGCTATTCATGAACGATTCACCCTCATGATCTCAACACCTCCCGCTAGGCTCTGCTTTCAACACTGAGGGTCACATTTCAACATGAGATTTGGAGGAGAAAACAATCCAAACAATGCCCGGTATAAAATATGGGTTCAAAGTTTTTTTTTCTTCTAAGGTGCCTGTCAATGTTCCCAATACAATTTATTTAGAAGATAGTTTTGTAACTGAGTCAAAATTCATACCACTCACTAGACAACAACCAGTAAATCAAGAGACAACATGTTGGACAAGGAAAGTGACTATTTGGAAAGTCAGCAAACTGTGAAGAAGGCAGACTCGTGTCTTAAAGGACAATCTTAAGTTAGTATGAATGTAGGTTAGATTCTAATGTTCCTATAAATCTTCAACATAGCATTGTTATTTGTGTATACTTTCCTTACCAACTTGGCAGTAACCTTCAGGAAAGGGACTATCATAATTGTTCTAAAGTTGAACTATAAGCTACATTTCTTCTATAATTTGCTGGTCTGTATGCAGAGCAAAGCAGAAACTTTTAGCCTAAAAGATACTGCAATGGGTCAGGAACAAAATAGAGTTAGCCACGTTAAGCCTCCCTCCACTGTTACAGTTTTTTCCTTATTCCTGTGAAAGGACACCCTTGTCCTAAGTCTAGTGTCACCATATGAGCATATGTGTTGCAAAACTTTCACTTATTTTCTTTTGGCCTATGTAATCATGCATGTGCAAATATACCATATCACTTACAAAAGCTTAAGTAAACATTTTTATTATTACTTGTTACGACTTTGTTGTTTGATTTTTCTCAGATTTGGTGTTGACATTTCTTTCTTGAGAGTGGCCATAAGCTAAGATAGCAATTCTCTAGGAGATCCCGGAGTATGGTGGGGGGTCATGGGATGCTGGATTTAGGTACATCCGGGAGGTGAGAAGCAATGAGGAGGTAAATCCCAAATACATAAAACAGGAGAAATGTATTACTTACAGATCACAGAGAGGTTAGGGTGCCAGCAGGAGACAGTCTAGAAGTAGTAGGGAAAGTAACCAGTGGGGTAGGGGATGGGAGATGGAGGGAGAGAGAGAAAAAAAGAGAGACACAGAGACAGACAGACAGAGACACACACATACACACACACACATACACAAACACACGGAGAGAGAATGAGAGAGAGAGAGAGAGAATATCTGTGGGACAATACCTTTATTAGGCTTCATGAGTGTTATACTTTAGGTTTTCACACAGGGGTTGCAGATTGGCCACCTCAAGGAAAATATGTATGAAGGAGAGGGAGTGAGAGGGTACTTATTTACATGACTCTGGTGTTGATTATTATAATTTAACACCCTGGGATGTGTTTGGTTTTGGGACAATGGGATGAAGAACAGCAGGAATACTTGCAAACCACCTTTAAATATTGCTTAAAAAGTCGACCTGAGCTTTTTCAATTTAGTGAGGTTACTAATCGTCATCTCAGTTTCTACTCTGCAAGGAATAGATAAGAAATATCCACATATATCATTGCAATTTGCTTAGCTTGGTATTTTTCATGCCTAAAAATCAGTAGATAATAATTGTACATATTTACGGGGTACATGTGATATTTTGCTCCTGATGCAATGTGTAACCATCAAATCAGGGTAATTGGGTATCCATCACTCTAAATATTTATCATTTATTTGTGTTGGGAACATTTCCAATCTTTCTTTATAGCTATTTGAAATATACAGTAAATTAGTGCTAACTAGTATAACCTTACTTGCTATCGAACATTAGAAATTATTCTTCTATCTGGTGGTATTTTTGTACCCATTAACTAACCTGTCTTCATCTATTTCTCCCTCACACCCATTATAGTCTTTCATAGCTGTTTTCTACTTTCGACCTTCATGAGATGGTCTTTTTAAGCACCCACATATGATTGAGAACATGTGATTTTTTTAATGCCTGGCTTGTTTCACTTAACATAATGTTCTCTAGGGTCATCCATGTTGCTGCAAATGATAGGATTTTATTTTTTTATGGCTGAATAATGTTTCATTGTATATGTAGCATGTTTTATTTCCCATTCATAGTATGGGTGGACATGTAGGGTGATTCCATATCTTGGGTATTGTGTATAATGCTTCAATATATATGGGAACACAGAAATCTGCTTGGCAGATTGATGTTCTTTCTTTTAGATGTGTACTCATTGGTGGGAGTGCCGGATCCCATGGTATTTCTATTTTTAGTTTTTTGAGAAACCTCCATACTGTTTTCCATAATGGCTGTACTAACTTACGGTTTTAACTACAGTGTAGCTTGTTTGTTTTGTGCTTGAATCGTTCAAATCTATGGCTGTAAAGTATGGATTTCACTGTAAAGTAGTTTAGTTGCATCCTATGACTTTGATACATAACAATGTCATTTTTATTTAGTTTAAAAATGTTCATACTTTTAATGATCAAGTCTTTGACTTGTAAATTATTTAGAAGAAAATGTTAATTTACATACATATACAGATTTTTTAGTTAACATTTAGTTATTGTTTTCTAACATTTCATGATATCAGCATACTCTTCTTGATTTTACTTCTTTATGGTTAAAAAATGTTATCCGATGTTTTAATACAGGTATCTATATACAAAATGTCTATTTGTTCAATTTTCTTAATGATAATATTCAAATATTTAACACAATTACTGATTTTTGGAGTTTCCCCCCTATGAATTAGTAGGAGAAGTGTGACTAATGTGTCTTTAGAATTGTGATCTGGTCAATTTATTTTTGTAGTTATGCTCCTTTGTTGCTGAATTTGTTATACATGGTTTCAATGTTACAAGATGCAAAGGAATTTGACAATGTTATATCTTCCTGGAAAACTGGAACTTTCATTTTTTTGCTTCATCACTTTCTTTAGACATGCTTATTTTCTCTTAGAGTGAAATTTTTCATAGTTTATATCACTCTATTATGTATCACACCCCCTCCACACTATAATTTTTGTTTGGTATTTGCATACTATATTTATTTCCTTCCTTTTATGTCTAATCTTTATATATCCATGTATTTTAGGTGTGTCTTGCTAATGATATATAGTTTAACTTATTTTTGTACATTTAGTATGCATTATTCCTGTCAAATTAACATCTTTTACATTTACTATGATTAATGATGTATACAGCATTGAATCTGTTATATCCTTGTATGCTGTCTTTATTTTATGCCTTATAAATTTATTTTTCTCTCCTCTCTATTATTTTGTAGACTATTTTATTTCTCACTCTCATTTTGTTTGCTTAGAAAGAACAAATTAAAAGTCAATTATTTTAGTGCTTCCTCAGAAAATAAAACATGCATTCTTAGCATATCATAATTTAATAGTAACCAATACTTTTAATCTCCTTCTTGAAAACAAGGTCTGCAAAAAATATGCATGCATGCACTCAGAAATTAAAAATATATGTATGCATATATAGGCATTTAAATGTGTGTGTATTTATATAAATAAATAAATATTTTAAAAATATATATTATATATATAATTTTTTTTTAGTTGGAATCTTGTTCTGTCACCCAGGCTGGAGTGCAGTGGCATGCATGCTCATGGCTACCACAGCCTCTACCTGCTGGGCTCAGGCGATCCTTCCTCCTCAGCCTTCTAAGTAACTGGAACTACAGGTGCATGTACCACACCACACCTGGAAAATTTTTGATTTTTTTGTAGAGATAATGTCTTGCCAAGTTGCCCAGGCTGGTCTCAAACTCCTGGGCTTAGACAATCCTCTCACCCCCCAGCCACCACATGAGCCACCGCACCTGGCCAGGAATAAAATTTATTAATATCTTTGCTTTTATTGAATAACAGCGGTCTTTTATCTTCAAAATGATCAAAGCCAATTACTTGTATGTTGATCTTCTTTGTGCCTTGTGGTCTACTGGCACCAGATTCCATCAGACAGCCTCAACAGATTAGATTTAGTGGAACTCCTGAGGTATCCCCTGGTGGAAACATCCCTGCTTTGGGAACAAAGCTATCTAGACCCACAAGCCTGGATCTTCAAATAAACTATTGGGGGGGGGATGGGATTAACAGTAGCAAATATCCGTCTGGGGATGGGGAAACACTTCTTATCAAAAAGGGTTCCTGAACGAAACGTATTTGTATACCTAACCCTTAACTGTAACCCACAATATCATAATAAAAAATGTTGATTATAAAAAAAAGATACACAGATTCACTAAGGAAATCTCTGTGAGCAGGTTACTTGTCCGACCACCTCTTGGACTCCAAGTTCACATATTACACCCACTGGGTGCACAGCACCATCTAGTGGTCGTTGGTGAAAGGACATGCTACCTCTTGAGTCCCATCATCTCAGAGAGTCATGCCCACCTGACCTCTCAACTGCATCTTTAAGAGTTTGTTCTACATTTCTATTGAGCCAGCAACTTCTAAGTGGAGTGGTGTGCTATGAAACCAGTGAAATTCTTGGTATATGAATTTAAACTCATTCTATACCGTGCAGGCTGAATGCTGACAGTGAGGGCCATGGAGGGAATGCAGTGAGGGAATCTGAGGCAAAGTCCCACGGAAGTAGTAAGGAGAGGCCACCCCAAGCCTGGAATGGGCTCCAGAGCCTTGCCACCAGTCCTGAGATCCAGAAACTGGTAACTGCTGGGGAGGGAGCTATTGATTCCATTTGTGATAGGAACAGCAGCTGGCAGAGAACCTGAGCAGATGCTCTAATGCCTGGGCAGAGAAGTGCTCCAGGGCAGCCTCTGCAGAACAGCAGGACTACATCTTGAGACCAGGCATCGATCTCTGCATTGTATTTGGGCTGCTCTTTGTGACCTCTGAGAACATTGTACCCAGTACACAAGCCCTGTTGGGTTACTGCAGATGCTTTACCCCAGACGTTCCACTCTCCACCCTGAGCCAGCAGCTAAGTGATAGATGCAGACCCATGGAATTGACTGAGAAGGAGGATGGTGAGTGTCTAGCTCTCTCCCCTCTACTCCTAGCAACAAGAAAAAGATACTGGGAGGGCAGAGCTAGGAGGCCCCATTCTCCCACCGTGAACTGAATGCCCTGGGAGTTATGACCATACAGGGAGAGGAAGTAAGGGGGCGAGATCCCAGGAGACACTGTGTCAAGTTATTTCAGTGCCTTGCCTTCACATTTGTGTCCCCAGTTGCAGGCAGCAGGGGACATAAATTCTAACATCTCAAGTTCCAACAGCAAAGAGGGAACCTGCCGTAACAGACCAGCAGTCACAGAATCCATCACAAGAGGGAGCCCCAGCAAAGAGACATACTAAAACTGAGAACTCTTTATCCACAGTTTTTTTTTGGGGGGGGGATATTATTTTGTTTGATTATCTCATTTGGTTACTTTGTTTGTTGGTTGGTTTTCTCTTTTCTTTCCTTCATGTATTTTTCTTACTTAGTTCTCTGCTTTCTTTTGTGCTTTTTTCTTTTTCTGTTTTTCTTTTCTCTCTTTCTCTACCTTTTTGCTTTTTTCTCTCCTTCACTCTCTGTTTTCCCTCGTACACCCTGTCTTGGACTCAGGGGCTATGCAAGCATACCCACTGCATGGTCATACAGTACAGAGATGGTGAGCAAGTCCCAGCTGGCCCATTCTCCAGAGAGCAAACATTATGACCTGCCAATAGGTTCAGAATCCTGGTAGCACTCCATCCCCTAGTAAGTGCTCAAAATTGTAAAGAGATGGAACAATGCCCCCCCCCCAGTCCCACTTCATAATTGAACAAACCCAGAGCCCTGGCTCAAGGAAGAACAAACGGTAGAGCACATATCAAAAGTGACTGCTTCTCCATTTTCTCCTGAGCAACAGAATTAATAAGAAAGATAAGAGAACTGCTACAAATGAAGAAAAATCAATGAAGAACTGCTGATAGCCATCAGAGCCTCAGCACAGAGTCAGTGCTAAAAAGAACAGCTATTGGAACACAAATAATAGCCGTCTTCAAGAACGACAGTACCCAGAAGGAACTGTTGGAAATCAGAGAATTATGGGATAGAATGAATAAAAATCAAGAAATGCAAGGGCTAAAACTAAATGAAATTTCAGCAGATTTGAACAAACTCAAGAAAATGTACAGAAATAACATAAGTGAAGAACCCAAGAAATTATAAAGAAATAGCAGAAGTAAAGAACTCTATCCAAGAAATAAATAACAAACTGACAAGCATGGGAAGCAGAACTGAACAAGCAGAAGAAAGAATCTCAGAGCTGAAAGACCAAAATTTGGAATTAGCCCAATCTATTAAAAATATAGGAAAAACACTTAAGAAGAAAGAAGAAATTCTCCAACAGATGTGCAATTTTATTAAGAAACCAAATCTACATCTGATTGGAATACCTGCAATAGAAAGAGAAATGGAAAACACCCTGGAACAAACATCCCATGAGGTCATTCAAGACAAATTACTTCATCTGGCCAGAGAGATGATTATATAAGCACAAGAGAATCAGTGAACCCCTGCAAGATATCTTATGAGAAGACCAACCCCTAGACACATAGTAATTTGCCTACACAAAGTAGGTATAAAAGAAAAAATCCTAAAGGCAGTAAGAGAAAAAGATCAGACTACCTACAGAGAGAGACCAATCAAAATTGCTGCAGACTTACCTGCAGAAACACTACAGGCAGAAGGAATTGGAACCCAATCTTTAATGTTCAAAGATAAACAATTTCAACCAAGCATCACCTATCCAGCCAAGCTAAGCTTCATCAGCAACAGAGAATTAAAATCCTTCCCAGACATCCAGTCTCTAAGAAAATATGCTGCTTCCAGACCACCTTCACAGGAGACACTTACAAAGGTGCTGTGCACAGAAGAAAAGGGAAACAAAAGAAAGGCTATATACTTCACAAGATCACAAACAAGCACAGAAGCAGCAGAACACACAGAGTACACACAAAAATGAAAACCACACATAAATGAACAAAAGCTAAATGAAAACAAAAAAAGTCTTATAAGAGGATTATGAACGGACAAATTCTCACATTTCAATAATCAGCCTGAATGTGAATGGACTAAATGCACCACTGAAAGGCATAGAATGTCAAACTGGATAAAAATGCATGACCCAGTAATTTGCTGTCTCCAGTAAATTCAACTCACCACAAAAGACACCCACAGACTCGAAGTTGGAAAATAGAAAACAAATTTTCAGGTGAATGGATCACAAAAGAAGGCAGGAATCACAATCTTAATAACAGATAAAACAACATTTAAGCTAGCTAAAATTTAAAAAGACATAGAAGGACACTATAATCTGATAAAAGGTTTGTTCCATCAATAAGAAATATCTACCCAACACAGGAGCACCAGCTTTTTTAAAGCAGCAAGTAAGTAAACTAATAAAAGATATTGACTGGGGACTTAAATACCCCACTAGGAACCCTAGATAGATCATTGAGGAAAAACTTCAACAAAGAGATCCAGAACCTCAACTTGACTCTTGACTAAATGTACTTAGTAGGCACCTATAGAACACTCCACCAAACAACCACAGAATAAACATGCTACTCTTCATCACATGGAACGCACTCCAAGTTTGTCCACATCCTCAGTCATAAATCAAGCATAAATAAATTTCATAAAATTGAAATGCACCTTCTCAGACTACAGTGGAATAAAAAAAAAAATTCCCTCGAAACCCACAAGACATGGACACTAAACAGCACAATGCTGAACAACTCCTGGGTCAGCACAGAAATCAAAACAGAAATTAAAAAACTCCTGCTCTCTTGATTGTTTCTTTGGCTTTGCAGCAGCTTGTCAGTTTAATGAGGTCCCACTTGTCTATCTGATCTCTTATGCCATGGACACTTGGGGTTTTGATCAGGAATTGGTTGCCAGTTCCAATTTCCATAAGTGTGTCTCCTGCATTTTCTAAGGTTCTTACAGTGTAAGGTTTTATGCTTAGGTCTTTGATCCATTTAGAGTAGACTTTTGTGTATGGTGAAATGTAAGGGTCTTGTTTTGATCTTTTGCATGGGGTCAGCCAGTTTTCCCAGCACCGTTTACTGAATAGGTTCTCCTCTCCCCAGTGGTTGGTGGTGGAAACTTTGTCTAACATGAATTGGTTGTGAAATTGAGGTTTGCTTCCAGAATCTCTATCCTATTCCGTTGGTCTATATGCCTGTTCTTGTACCAATATCAGGCTGTTCTGATAATTGTAGTTTTATAATAAAGTATAAAGTCTAGGAGTATGATATCTCCTGCTTTTTTTTTCCTGAGGGTTGTTTTGGCTATTCATCGTTATGTTTCCATATGAATTCCTTTATTGTGGTTTCTAGGTCTGAGAAGAATGCTGCTGGTAATTTAATGGGCATTGTATTAAATCTGTAGATTGCCTTGGGTAGAATGGACATCTTAGCAATGTTGACTATTCCAGTTAATGAGCACGGAATATTTTTCCATTTGTTTGTCATCTTTGATTTCTTTGAGCAGTGTTTTGTAGTTTTCATTGTAAAGAAACCATTAAGACAGCAGGAAGACAGCCCATGGGCTTGAAAAAAATATTTGCCAACTGTATATATGATAAAGGCCTAACATCTAGGATCTACATGGAATTCAAATGGGCAGAAAAGAAAAAAACAAACAATCCCATTACAAAGTGGGCAAAAGATATGAATAGACACTTCTCAAAAAAAGACATGTGAGCAGCCAACAGATACATGAAAAAGTGCTCAGTCTCACTAGTCATCAAAGAGATGCAAATTAAGACCACATTGAGATACCATCTAACTCCAGTCATGATGGGTGTCATCAATAACTCAGAAAGCAATAGATGTTGGGAAAGGATGTGGGGGAAAGGGAACACTTCTACATTGTTGGTGGGAGCATAAACTAGTACAACCTCTGTGGAAAACAGCTTGGCAATTCTGAAAAGGTCTAAAAATTGACCTTCCATATGACCCTGCAATCCCCTACTGCGAATATACCTGGAGGAACTCAAATCACTCTGTGAGAAAAATATCTGCACATGTATGTTTATTGCAACTTTGTTCACAATGGCAAAAACATGGAACCAACCATGCTGCCCATTGAAAGAGGACTGGATAAAAAAATGTGGCACATATACATGATGGAATATTACACAGCAATAAAGGACAAAATTATGAACTTCACAGCAACTTGGATAGACTTAGCATCTATAATACTGAGTAAGTTATCACAGAAACAATGAACTGTATATTACATGTTCTTACTCAAAAATGGACCTTGAACAATTATCATAATACTATAAGAAAAGGATTGTCAGCAGTGGGAAATTGCTGGGGGGGGTGGTGGGCGAGATTGGCAGTAGTGAGATTCTGTGGAGGGAGGGGGAACACATCTCATTAACAAGGACACTTGCATAATGAGCATTTGTATACTTAACCCTGAATTGTACACCACATCTTTATAATTAAAAAAAAAATAGACCGGGCTCGGTGGCTCAGCTTGTAATCTCAGCACTGTAAGAGGCCGAGGCGAGCGGATTGCTTGAACCTGAGGGTTCAGGACCAACCCAGGCAACTTGGCAAGACTTCATCTTTACAATAAAATCAAGAATTATCTGGGCTTAGTAGCACGCACCTGTAGTTCTGGCTACTTGGAAGACTGAGGTGGAAGGATCACTGGAGCCCAGCAGATCAATGCTATGTCTCTAGCGTGGGCAATGGAGTTAAACTCCAGCCAAATAAAATAATAATTTTAAAAAATTAATTAATTAAACGAAAAAAAGATGCTTGGAAACAAAAGAAAATGAAGAAACATCTTACCAAAACCTCTGGGATGCCATGCAATCAGTACTAAGAGAATAATTTAATCTCTATGAACACATATCAAGAAAATATAAAGAGAAAAGGTTGACAGTCTAACAAATCACCTAAGGGATATGGAAAGGCAAGATCACTCAAACCCTAACTTCAGCAGAAGAATCTACATCACCAAAGTAAAAGCTCAAATACAGGACATAGAAGACAAAAATACCATGGAAAAAATTGACAATACAAAAAGATGGCTATTTGAAAGGATAAACAAGACTGAGGACTCCTAAACAGGGTGACTGCCCCCCCAAAAAGAGAGAAATAGTCCAAATAAACACAATTAAAAATGCAAAAGTTCAAGTCACAACTAACTCTAAAGATATTCAAAGGATTACCAGAGATTACTACATACACCTGTATGGAAACAAACTTGATAACCTAAATGAAATTGAGGACTTTCTGACATCACACACCTCCCAAGGTTGAAATAAAAAGACATTGAGACAATAGATAGACCATAAACAATCCAGAAAATGGACTCTGTCATAAGAAGACTACCTATAACAAAAAGCCTTGGACCAGATGCATTTCCAGCAGAATTCTACAAAACATACAAGGAAGAGCTGACATCAATCCTAATGAAAGTATTCTAACCAATTGAGAAAGATGGAACTCTCCCCAAATGATTTTATGAAGATGACATCACACTCATACCCAACCCAGGTAAAAATCCCACTAAGAAAGAAAACTACAGGCCAATCTCCCTGAAAATAGATGCAAAAGTTCTCAAGAAGGTTCTAGCAAATTGAATGCATCAACACATCTCAGAAATCATCCACCATGACCAAAGTGGTTTCATTCCTTGGATGTAGGGCTGATTCAACATCTGCATGAACACAAATGTAATTAAATACAACAGATGTAAAAACAAGAACCACATGATTATATCATTAAATGTGAAAAAAGCTTTGTATAAAATCCAGCACCCCTTCTTGATAAAAACCTTCAGACACCTAGGCATAGAGGGATAATATGTTAAAATAATATGAGCTGTCTATGATAAACCCACAGCCAACATATTGCTAAATGGACAGAAATTGGAAGCTTTTTCCTTGAAAACTGGAACAAGACAAGGCTACCCACTCTCACCCCTCCTATTCAACATAGTGTTGGAAGTCCTAGCTAGAGAAACCAGACAAGACCAGGAAATCAGGGTTATCTAAATAGGAAAAGAAGAAGTCAAGTTATCCCTCTTTGCAGATGATATGATCCTATACCTCGAAAATCCTATAGAATCTGTCAAAAACTTCCTTACACTGATAAAGGACTTGGACAAATTCACAGAGTACAAAATACATGTGCAAAAGTAAGTTGCATTCCTATATGCCACCAACACATGGGCAGAGAACCAAATAAAAAGCACAATCCTATTAACAATAGCCCACCCAAAATGAAATACCTTGACATCTTCCTAATCAGAGAAGTGAAATATTTTTACAACAAAAACTACAAAGCAATGCTCAAAGAAATCAAAGATGATACAAACAAACAGAAAAATATTCCGTGCTCATGGCTTGGAAGAATCAATATCCTTAAGATATTCATCCTTCAAAGGCAATCTACAGATTCAATGCTATACCCATTAAATTACCAACATCATTCTTCTCAGACTTGGAAACATTACAGAAACTCATATGGAAACATAAATGACCACAGATAGTCAAATCATTCCTTAGTAAGAGAAACAAAGTGGGAGTTATCACACTTCCAAACTTTAAGCTTTATAATAAGACTACAGTAATCAAAACAACCTGGTATTGGTATAAAAATAGGCATATAGACCAATGGAACAGGATAAAGATTCATTCCAAAAGCAAAACCTCAATTTCTCAACGAACTCATCTTTGACAAAGGCTCCAACAACAACCACTGTGGAGAGGAGAACCTATTCAGTAAATGGTGCTGGGGAAACTGACCACATGCAGAAGAATGAAAGAGGACCCCTACCTATCACCATACACAAAATTATCTCCAAATGAATCAAAGATCTAAATGTAAAACCCCAAACTTTAAGAATCTTAGACACCACAGGAGACCTTCATGGAAATCCAATTCCTCATCAAAACCACAAAAGCCCACACCATAAGAGATCAGGTAGACAAGTGGGACCTCATCAAACTGAAAAACTTCTGCAAAGCAAAAGAAACCATCAAGAGAATGGGAGGCAGCCCACAGAATAGGAAAAAATATTTGCCAACTGCATATCTGACAAAGGCCTAACAACCAGGATCTACAAGGAACTCAAACATTCCAAAAGGATAAAAACAAACAGCCCCTTTAAAAAGTGGGCAAAAGACATAAATAGACATTTCCCCAAAGAAGACACCTGGGCAGCAAACAGACACAAGAAAAAATGCTCAGTCTTACTAATCATCAGAGAAATGCAAATCAAAACCACATTGAGATATCAACTAACTCCAGTAAGAATGGTCATCATTAATAAAACAAAAAACAACACGCAGTGAGGACGTGGAGAAAAGGGAACGCTTCTACAATGTTGGTAAGAATGCAAACTAGTTCAAGCTCTATGGAAAACAGTGTGGCAAATCCTAAAAGAACTAGAAACTGACCTTACATACAACCCAGCAATCCCCCTTCTGAGAATATACCCAGAGGAAATTAAATCAATCTACAAAAATGATACCTGTACATGAATGTTTATTGCAGCACTATGTACAATAGCAAAAAACATGAAACCAACTGTGCTGCTCGTCAAAAGTGGGCTGGATAAAAAAATGTGGTACATACACATGATGGAATATTTTGCAGTCATAAAGAAGAACAAATATGAGCTTTGCAGCAAGTTGAATAGATTTAGAGTCTATAATACTCAGTGATTTATCACAGAAACAAAGAACTGAGTACTATATATTCTCACTCATAAGTAGACCCCAAACATTTACTATAAAATTATAAAGGGATTGGCAGTAGCTGAAAACTACCAGGGAAGAGGGGGCAAGTAATATCAATAAGGGTGCCTGATCTCCAACCAGGCAAAGTGGGGACCAACGGGAGGCCCAAACTTTACCTGTTTGATGACCACTTATATATCTAATCCTGAATTGTACTCCACACATTAAAAAAAAAATCTGTGAACAACTACCAAATAATTCCAGGGATGGGCAGATTTACAACTAAATTCTACCAGATGTACAAAGACAAAGTGATAACTGTTTCCAAAAATTGGAGAGGAGGGAGTCCTTCCTGACTCATTCTACAATGTTAGTATCATCCTGAACCAAAACTGGGGGAAAACACAGGAGAAAAAGAAAACTACAGGCCAATGTCCCTGATAAATATAGGTACACAAACCCTCAGCAAAATATTAGCAAACCAAACCCAATGGCACATCAAAAAGATAAAACACCACAATAAAATGAGCTTTTTTCTCTGTGAATGCAAGGATGGTTCAACATATGCTAATGAGTAAATATGATTCACTACATACACAGAATTACAAACAAAAACATATATTTATCCTGCAATCCCCCTCCTGGGAATATACTCAGAAGAACTCAAATGACTCTAAAAAAATACCTGCACAAGTATGTATATCACAGCATTGTTCACAGTAGCAACAACATGGAACCAACTATGCTGCCCATCAATTTAGGACTGGCTAAAAAAATTGTGGTACATATACATGATGGAATATTATGTACTCATAAAGCAGGACCAAATCATGTACTTCACAGCAACCTGGATGGACTAAGAGTCTATAATACTGAGTGATGTATCACAGAAACAAAGAGCTAAGTATCTCATGTTCTCACTCATAAGTGGACCTTGAACAATTATCATAACACTATAAAAAAAGGATTGGCAATAGCAGGAAACTGCCAGGTGGAGGGGGGGAGGTGGGATTGGCAATAGTGGGAATCTGCTGGAGGGGGCATACCTCATCAACAAGGGTACCTGCATAATGAACACTTTTATATCTAACCCTGAATTGTACCCCACATCTTTAAAATAAAACCATTAAAAGACAAAAAAAAAGCCTTCAACAAAAATTGCCATTCTTTCCTGATAAAAACCCTCAATGACTAGACACTGAAGAAACATACCTCAAAATAGTAAGATTTGACAAATCCATAGCCAAGATCATACTGAATCATGAAAAGTCAAAAACATTTCCCTACTTCTGGAACAAGATAAGAGTGTCCACTTTTATCACTCTTATTTGACATAGCATTGAAAGTTTTAGCTAGAGTAATCAGGTAAGAGAAAGAAATAAAATACATCCAAACTGAGGAAAAGGTAGTTAAATGACCTCTGTTCACTGATGACATAATTTTTTACCTGGAAAACGCTAATGATTGCCCCAAAAGACTTTTGGATTTGATAAACTACTTCCATAAAGTTTCAAGATATGAAATCAATGTACAAAAATTATTGACCTTTCTATATATCAATGATGATCAAGCTGAGAATCAAGAGGAGAATTCAATCTCATTTTTAGTAGTGACACAAAAATACCAATGCAAATATTTAATCAAGGTGGTGAAAGATTTTCACAGGAGAGCTATAAAATACCAATGAAAGGAAAGAAATCACAGATGACAGAAACATATTAAAAACAGCAGCACATGCCACCAAGTCTGGCTAATCTTTTGATTTTTACTGTAGAGGTGAGGTCTCGCCAAGTTGTCCATGCTTATCTCGAACCTGTGGGCTCAGGAAATCTTCTCACTTTGGCCTCCCAAAGTCCTGGGATTATAGGAGTGAGCCACTGCGCCCAGTCAAAACACTATTTGACTATAAGATTTCCTTCTTTTCCCCCTCCTCTTTTTATTCTTATTTCTGGTATTTCTACTAGTACTATTAGTATTACTTCTGTTACTACTGCTTGTTTTAAATCTATCTCCTTTGTATAAAATTGCTATTGTTTCTATTCACACTTTCTTTCATAATTCTCCAATTTATCACATTATAAAATTAAGTTACTGATCACAAGCAATGTGAGGTATGGCAATGAGAGTCATGGACAATCCTAGAAAAAAGGGCTACTTACCTCATTGTTGAATATCCCTATGATGACATTTGAAGTACTTCACTTGGGAAGCTAGGCACTGATGCCAGCTCTTAGTCCACCCGTCGAAACAATTTTGGAACTCTGTCTGGAATGGTCCTCAGAGTTGTTATCGTTATTTGCCGAGTCTGACAATTAAGTTCGCAAACTTGCCACTGTGTGCTTACATGGCAGCCCTGTACAAATAATTGTATTGGAACACCCTCCTTACTCACCTGATCTGGTTTTA
This sequence comes from Carlito syrichta, assembly GCF_000164805.1. Taxonomy (NCBI): domain Eukaryota; kingdom Metazoa; phylum Chordata; class Mammalia; order Primates; family Tarsiidae; genus Carlito; species Carlito syrichta. Next base: position 171,766 of record NW_007260458.1, on the reverse strand, counting down.
GTGATCTTTTTCTTTACCCAGAGATAAAGTAAATATTGAGATGAAGATATTTGAGGACATCAACTGTAAAACAATGACAGTAATGAGGTGTGTAGCACTTTTTCTAAGATGAATTGACAAAATTAATTGTCAAATCTCATATGTTCAAAGGTTTCCTGAAAACATACTTTTCTATTTAAATAAAAATTTAGTATTTATTCAACAGGGCAAGTAAATTATATCATTTGGAAGTCTTACTTCTGAAAAAATAATTAACAGGAATTTGAAGACAACGATAGAACATTAAGCCAGGTTAGAAGCTCCCCTCAGCACAGGGCATTACAATATTCCACATGTAGCATGTCCATGAAGTCAGCTTTGAATATAAGTTTATGTTTAATTTTGTACCTCAAAGTCTCTGTGGGCTTTCAGAGATTCATGGCTTGCTATTTATGTTGTTTTAGATGAATTCACAGTATATCTTGTATATTCTTACTGAGAAAAACATACACCAAATGTCCCGTAGGAATTTGCCTCAGAACACAGATATTATAATTTCATCAGTTGTTTGTGCTTACAAGTTTAGTGTAGTTTTTTGAGATACAGTAGGCCTCAATAAACACCCATAAGGGAAAAAGACTCACACTTTCCAGTGGCAATGATTCTGTCTCCCAAGGTATCTTAGTCTTTACATGAGAGTAGATATAAGAGCAAAAATTTTTTGATTATTTCTGAAAATTATAATCCAGTTTATATTCTGGTACGTCTTCAATAAGGACTAAGCAATTTTTATCACTTGTTGGTTGGTCAAAGACAAAGCACTTTTGTTTTGAAAAGAAATGCCTGATGCACTCACTAGGTAAGTTAGAATTTTTGATTTGGGGATTCTCGTCTGAAAATTTAAAACAGTGAATATTGAAGAGCAGCTTTCAGGCAAGGCTGATTTTTCATTTCCAGAGTCCTTGTGTCATTACACTCTCCCTTATCTGTGAATTTTCTTTATCCACTCATGGAATTAATCTTATGATAATCTACCCGGGGCATGGGAAATATATTCCTGCATAGAACAGACTAAAGCAGCTACTTCTGATGATGAAGGGAGGTATCCACCCCAAATAAAATAATTTGTTGATTTTTCCCGCCTTTGTATGGCAAGTTGACTATTTATTAATCTTTTTATTGAATTATTGATTAATCAAAATATGAGAAATATTTTCAAAAAATTGTATATGTAAGCTATATAACATGATGTTTTGACATTCATATACATAGTGAAATTATTTCTACAAGCAAGCAAGTTATGTATCCGTTGTCTTCCATACTTATTTCTTTTTCTTTTTCCGTGGTAAGAGTAAAGTACCATAATATATATTCTCTTTGCTATTTTGGCATATAGTACAACACTATTAATTTAATCCTTCTGCAGTGTTTTCTATCTCTTGATTTATTAATCTTTCATAAGTGCAAGTTCATATCCTTTGACCTACAGTTCCCATTTTCTCCCTCACCTTCACCATATTTCTGGTAAGCACCATTCTTCTCTCAATTTCAATGTATTCCACCTTTCTTCTTTGAGAGTCCATGTAATAGTGACATCATGCAGTGTCTTCCTTTCTGTGCTGGATTATTTTACTTAGAATAATATACTTTTAAAATCTTATTGCACTCCTATCAGAAATAAAATGTGAGCTCAAAAAATAAAGTACAGCTAGAAGCAAAGACAAAATGCTGATGGAGAAGAATGTTTGAAATTGACCAAAAAAAAAAACAACAAAAAAAAACCACCTAGGTCAGTAAAGAAAAAAACTTTTATCAGTCAGAGCAAAAATAAAAATTACATACTGTGAATATGTTTAGAAACTATTTTAGTAGACTCTGCCATGGAGTAAGTTTATCCTAAATGAAATTTGGGGACCTCATCACTTCTTTAATCAGGTTATGTTAGACTCAACTCAACAGTGTCTTGTAAAGGGATTCTGTGACATACAAGTTCTGACAATTAGGTTCGCAAACCACCCTAGAAAAGGGCTACATAACTCATTGCTGAATATCACTACAGTCACATTCGAAGTACTCTGCTTGGAAAGCTATGCATCAATGTCAGAACCTAGTACACTCATTAAAGCAATTTTGGAACTCTTTTCCTGGAAAGGCTATCAGAGCTGTTGTTGTTATTTGTTGAGGCTTGACAGTTAAGTTCAAAAGTTTGCCACCCCGCACCTAGAATGGTAGCATGGATGATAGCTGTATTGGAACACCCTCCCTACTTACCTGATCTGGCCCCCAGTGAATTTTTTCTTTACCTGAAGATAAAAGAAATACTGAAGGGAAGACATTTGATGATATTCAGGACATCAAGGGTAATACGATGGAAGATGGCTCTGATGGACATTTCAGGAAGAGGTTCCAAAATTGCTTTGACAAGTAGACTAGGTATTGGCATTGGTGCATAGTTTCCCAAGGGGAGTGCTTTGAAGGTGACCATAGTGATATTCAGCAATGAGATATGTAGCAATTTTTCTAGGATGAGTTCTGGAACTTAATTGTCAGGCTTTGTACATCAATTGTTGAAAATTTGTTTGTGAAAGAATATATAAATGACTGAATAAACAAAAATAGTTATTTTTATAGTTGCTGTCAGTTATTTACTCTCTAAAATATAATATATGTAATAAATTTATATTATCAGCATGACACATTGTGTATGGATGCAGAATTAAGAGGTCTGATAGTTAAGTTACATAGCTGAGATCTTCGCTAAGGAAGGAAAAGAGCCTGACATCACAGTTCTCTGATCTCACTTACAAACCAGTTTTAGAAAAATTACTTTTGCTTTTTGCTTTCTCCCCTCTATCCCTTGTTCATCCATGACAACTGAATCACAGAAAAGAGAAACATGTTCAATTGCCATAACTGTAAACTCATTAAATCATGGTGGTTCAGCTCCTGGAAGGATACTGTAGTTGCTCAAGGTTCTGGTGGTTGAAGGTGCCCATGCTGTTGTACACGAAGGTGCTATTGAGAAGCACAGACAAGATGAAGATCCACGAGTATGTGTACAGTAATTAGTGGACAATGAGCCCTTTGAAAATTTTCACAACTATGGGCTATATTAGTAATGCAAATGTTATTTACCTGAATTCACTTTCTTTTTTCTGTACTGAAAATGCAGATTTTGCATTTGATTTTGTTGACGCAAGTTTCTATAAGACAGTCCCTAACCATAAGAAGATGAATTTCTGGAGTATTTGTTAAATATGATAAATGCAACTAAAATAATAATTTCAGCCAGGAATGGAACCAAAGTCATCCTGTAAAAAACAAAACAAAAACAATTTTAAAAAATAGAGTGTGAAGAAAGAAGGCAAATAAGCAGGAACAAATACTCTGTGAGTTCAAAGCAAGAAGTGACTATGCCTAACTGTCATTGATGTCAGCAGATAGAATATAGCTCTGTTGCAGGCTGAAAACAGAACATTTTGGTTATATTAGAATAGTCATTTAGAAAAGACTTAGAAATGTGTACTGGGAAACTTTCTTTGTGATGTGTTGGGCTAAATGTAGAAGCTGCTTGAATTGAAAAGTGCACATTATTCCTTCTCTCCTTTCACTGCCCTTGGATCTAGTATTATTGCTGATACTGAAGGGAACACAGCCATCCACTTTGAGCTTCCCTAATAAGCAGGAGATGCAAGAAACTGCACTACCCTGGAGAAACCTCTCTGCTGGACCTAGGTATGAAGTGGACTCTGCTGAAACTCCAGAATTGTATCTGACTTTACTTGACAACTGCCTTATTTCATGTATTTTTATTAAATTTGTTTATAATGTTTAACTAAGCCTTGTGAGCCAGAACTCCCAGAATAAGTAAAAGACTGTAACCAGCTGGAAAGCAATAGACCCAAATTGTTCAAGGTAATTATAACTTAGAAGAATGGCAGAACTGAAATAATATAAACACTGGTTTGTGTCAGTAACTGTTTAGGGTCTGAACATTGATTAAGAAAGAAACTGAGTAATGGTCACAAGACATGTAGCCATGATTAATTAATGGTTAAAGAAGATAAGAAGCTGTATATTTTGAAAATATTGGATGAAATTTTTGCCTAAACAAACAGATTCCTGGTGAATACATAGTCTGTCATGATTCCTTGGTATCAGAACAAACTTCTTCTCCTAGCTCTTTCTGTCTGTTATATTTCATTGGTTGTGTGAAGCAGACAATTGTTAAACCAGATCTTAAAAACTGGGCTCTAAAGAGTATATAAAATGGGAACTTGTAGAAATGATGAGATGAAGAAGATGAAAGGACCAACGGAGCCCATGTCAGAATTGTTAGGATGTGGTCACATAAAGATATTATAGAATTATTTTATCTGACTGAGGGAGCAAGTAGGTATATGTAGAAGACAAGGTTAGAAATGAGATTCAGGAAGATATGAAAGTCCTGAAAATATAATTAAATACTAACAAAATCCCACTATACATTCCAAGGCCAACCAGCAGTTCTTCTTTCATCAGGCAGCTATAAATATGTATACTGTGGTCTCTCAAACAAATGTACTTTTGCAAAAAAAGAAAAAGAAAAAAGCTATGCAAATTAAAATCTATTGCAAATCAATGTTTCATCTTGGCTTAACACTGAAATGATGCTTGAGAACTTTAAAACTGTATCTTTAAAGTCACTATTTCCAAATGAGATTTCCACACACTCATAACTTTTTGCAGTGTGAAAGCTAAAAACATACTGATGCTGCTTTCAATTTCTACTCAGACTAATACAGATAAGAGAAAAGATGAATTGCACATTACACTATAAAGAAAAATTATTTAGAATTATCCAATTTATAATGTTTTTTGTGGATCTAGCTTATGTTTTCGTAAAAGTCAGTGATGAATTTATCTCCAAATTCAGTAGGTGGGCTAAAACTTCTGTGAATGTTTGTGCTGTAGCTGGTGATTTTACATAGGTTTTTAAATAGATTACTTAACTGAAACTCTATGTTCCTGATTTCTACCTCCAACCTTATGAACGCTACATACTTTAGTAGCACTCATTAACCCCACAGGTTATAGTTTCCTTCAGAAAACTTTCTCTAATTTGTATGATTGGGTTAAAGTCCCACTTCCTGCATCCATGTACCTATTCAGTAAACGATGCTGGAAAAACTGACTGACCACATGCAGAAGATTAAAACAAGACCCCTACCTCTCACCATACACAAAAATTAACTCTAAATGGATCAAAGACCTAAAAGTAAAACCTTAAATTATAAGAACCTTAAAACATGCAGGAAATTGGAACTGGCAAGCAATTCCTGATCAAAACCCCAAGTGCCCGTGGCATAAGAGATCAGATAGACAAGTGGGATCTCATCAAACTGACAAGCCAAATAAACCATCAAGAGAGCAGGGAGACAGCCCACAGACTGGGGAAAAAAATTTGTCAACTGTATATATCTGATAAAGGCCTAACATCTAGGATCTACAAGCAAGTCAAATGTGCCATAAAGAAAAAAACAAACAGCCCCATTACAAAGTGGGCAAAAGACATGAATAGACACTGGTAAAAAGAAGATATATGAGCAGCCAACAGATACATGAAAAAATGCTCAGCCTCACTAGTCATCAAAGAAATGCAAATTAAAACCACACTGAGATACCACCTAACTCCAGTCAAGATGGCCATCATCAATAACTGAAGAAACAACAGATGCTAGAGAGGATGCAACGAAAAGGAAACACTTCTGCACTGTTGGTGGGAGTGTAAACTAGTACAACCTCTGTGGAAAACAGTGCGGTGATTCCTAAAAGTTCTAAAAATCAACCTTCCATACAATCCTGCAATTCCCCTACTGAGAATATACTCAGAGGAACTTAAGTCACTCTATGAAAACAATACCTGCACACACATGTTTATTGTAGCATTGTTCACAATGGCAAAAACGTGGAACCAACCATGCTGTCTATAAAAAAAGGACTGGATAAAAAATGTGGTACATGTGGTACATATACACAATAGAATATTATGCAGCCATATAGAAAGACAAAATTATGAACTTTGCAGCAACTTGGATGGACTTAGGACCTATAATACTGAGTATTCTATCACAGAAACAATGAACTGAGTACCACGTATTCTCACTCATAAGTGGATCTTGAACAATTATCATAATACTATAAGAAAGGGACTGACAGTAGTGAGAAACTGCCTGGGAAGGTGGGGCACATCTCATCAACAAGGGTAACTGCATAATGAACATTTGTATACCTAACTCTGACTTGTACACCACATCTTTAAAATGCAAAATTAAAAAAGAAAGGAAATCTGTTACTAAATTCAAGGTCATTTGGAACATTTGTTTTTTCAGCCAGCCCTAGCTAAAATGTAAACATCTAAGTGATTAACCAATACACTTGTTCTGTTATGATCCTAGTAAATGCTTGGCTCCTATCTCTCAAAGCCAATAAATTTAGAGGTAGAGGACTGACAGAAATAAGTTTATTTCTGAATTCAGGGAGACAGAACCTGGCACCTGACACTTCTGCTACCAGTCTGCTCGTCCCTCAGGTTTCACAGTTCATTTTTATAAGTTTAAGTTTTTTGGTAAGTTTGTGATTGACAGGGCATTGTATAGCACTTAAGTTGCAACTGCATCTTGTCAATAGTAACACTTACGGTGTGCATTTCCTGTCACCAGTTACCAGGGATGTCTCAGGATTTCTGTTATCAGTAACAAGAAATATTTTGTCAGAAACATAATTTGAATCCAGCTGTTCTTTTATAAATTAGAGAGTATGTATTGCTATGTATCACTGTCTCATGACTAACATTTTAAAAGTGAAATGTCCTAAGATCTTTGCGTCAGTATGTTTTCATGTTTTTATGTCATGTGTATGTGATATGTTCCTCCAAAATTTATCAAAGAGCTCTATTTAATTGGCTTAAATGTCCGAAAAACAAACTTAAAAAGAACCTGTATGACTGACTGTTCTTGCTGCACTTGTATAAATAAGCAAGTCGTGTTTGATGAGGTTAACTTAATCTGCAAACAAATTAGTCTTACCTCAGTAAAACATGGGATTACTGTAGGAGAAAATTTATATTTCAGAAAGGAAAACTGTTGCACACCTATTATTAGATTGTAGCATTGTTCATTGTTTTTGACTTTTTAATGTTACTACTATTAATTATTATTATTATTTACCTACAATCTAGACTAAATTCCAAATTCTTCTAGGTTCTTCCAAAGCAATTTTCTCCCACTTTTCTGGTCTGGAATGACCAAAAACAAATATTGTTCTGTTTTTGAAGTCCTATATGCAAATACTGCATGACTCTATGTAAATTTCAAGGAATGAGATTCATGCTTCATGTTTAGGCCTCACAGAATGTTCACCAAACTGCTGAATGCCATACCCAAAGGCATTTAAACTGCAAACAAGTATGAGAAATTGATGACTTCTTGCTGTGGCCAACTGTTGCAAAGAACATCAGAAAAATACTACTCAAAATGGTGATGCTCTTGCTGTTAGGTCAAGAAAATGAGCAGATAAAAAAGGAGAGATGGGAGACGGGCAGCTCAACAGCAGCATAGGTTTATGCTAAGTTGGAGGACCTGCGTAGGGGAGTCGAGAAAACTGAAGCCCAGACTGCTTACAGACAAAGGATAATTTATAGGTACTTGGGGAAGGGGTGCTGGTTAGTTGGTTACTGGGAATGCAGGTAGCTAAGGAAGAAGTCCTGTGGTAGCTAGCTGCTGTTTAGCAGGATGTACTCTGTGGTTGGTGCTCAGTTAATAGGTTTCCATCCCAGTTTGTGTTAGCAAAATGGCAGGGATTATCTATCTACAACGGTGTTTCATTTGTTTTTTTTTTTTGAGTTGGAGTCTCACTCGGTCGCCCAGACTGGAGTGCAGTGGCCGCTCCTGGCCACCGCAGCCTCACCTGCTGGGCTCCGGCGATCCTTCCGCCTCAGACTTCCGAGTAGCCAGAATTACAGGCATGTGCTACCACACCCATCTGATTTTTTTATTTATTGTAGAGATGAGGTCTCATTGCTCAGGCGGGTCTCGAGCCCGCGGGCTCAGGCAATCCACTCACCTAAGCCTCCCAAAGGCGCGGGATTACAGGCTGAGCCACCGAGCCTGGCTACAACGACATTTCTAAGGGTAACACTTACCTCTCCTAAATATTCCTTGCTTATATTTTCCTTTTCTCTTGAAAGGATAATGCTGTACTGATAATTTCATAATCAGTAGCTTCTGAGGGTAGCCTGATGAGATATTGGATCCCTCAAGCCAAATCCAAACCTTTTCATAAACTATGAGATCATTTCTTCCACCTAGTGTGTCACTTTGAACACAGCCCTAATACAAGCTTTTGTTCAAATTGTGCCAATAATCCCTTTTTACAGAGTTATCACTCTGCTTTAGTTTAACCTAGTCATGGAATACTGAATAATAAAATCACCAACCCAACTACTTAAGTACGAGAACAGACACAATACCTACAACAAATTTTACCGAATACCACATGGTCTTTTAATTTGTTTAATGCACTCTTGGTTTAGAAAAGTTTTCCATAATGGATTTGTTCTGTTCTTCCTGGCTCTCATCTGTATTAGTCTATTTAAACTTTGTACTTGTTGCCCATCCAACTTCTGCAGAAATGACACTCTTCACAGAATAATCCTGACCTATCTCTTGAAAAGGAATATTTCCAACACATGAAAAATGAACAAAATAGAAGTTAAAAATGATTTCCAGGTAGACTTAGCCTGAAAGTTACTCCTTCCAAACTTCCTTGTTGCTCAAATGTGGCTAAAAGGGTTTTGAAACTGACTCCCAGTCACTAGTCACTTCCCTCTGACTTGGGACAAGACCAACCAAGTCAAGCTTCTTCAACACTGAGAAACACATATAATATAACCACAGGATGATTAGTTTGCAGTGAGTTCTGAGAAACATCTTGGTCAAAGGGGAAAAATTCTGAAAGTTGTCTAGTCAAAATGGAGTCACTCATGCCAAACCCTAACAAAATGGAATCAGGAGGCCATGAAGGAAGAGTTTTCATGCCTACTCACCAGCATAAATGCCCGTGAACTGCCATTAAAGACATTGCCAACTACAACCTTGCAAATAAGGTCACTTCAATATTTCCAGCAACAGCCAGTCCTAACCACAACCTTACAAGTGACATTACCTGCTGCAATCAGGGGCCCTACAACCAGGGCCACATTCATAAAACCCTCTCAAGCAATATTCAATGCACATGTCACCACCAACAATAAGCTCCTGTAAACCAATGAAATTTTAAAGTAATCAACCTGCATGTACTTCTCCTTTTTGCCTCTAAAAGTTTCTCACTGCTTCAAACTCCTCAGATGAGCTTCAGATTAGTCATAGCATGCATATCCAGAATTTGTAAATCCTCTGCTTATTTCCCAAATAAACTGATTTGTTGGGAAAGTGTCTATCCCTGGTTACTTTAGGTTGACAGAAGACCTCAAGCTATCTTAGTCCAATCACTCATTTTCTGAATGATGAAGCTGAAACCCAGAACTGGTAACTGGTGGGCAGTTAGACACACATACATACTACACTTTAACACCAACCACAGACATAATCTGGTGCGCTATAATCCACACCAATGCCTGGCACGGAACAGTTGTCCCATGCCAGAGTCCAGCTTCAGCTGGTTTCAGGGTTTCCTGAAGGAGGAACAGTGTCGGTGTTGAAGGAAACAGTCAGACAACTGACTCTGGTGTTAGCAGGACAAATGCCATTTAGCATTTGGACAGTTAGCAGTTAGCTTATATACACTTTTTACAGCGAAGTATTTTACAAAGAATTCTTAGAACTAAACACATCAGTAACTTTATCTAAGACAAAAAGCAGAGCAAATAGTTCATGCATGATGTTCTCCAAAAGACCACTCCTATGTGCATTCTTTTACATATCAATACCTTCTTGAAAGTGTCACTGTCCTGTGATCACTAAAGCAGGCAATCCTCCTTTATTATTTAAAGCCCTTAATCTAACTGTTATCCTTTTAAGCTTAAAAGAACACACCTACTGCCTAAAGCTACTGTATAATCATTACCCAGTTTCAAAAAGTCATCAAGTACTAAACTGCTATAGTAATCCAATCTTATATTTTTAATCCTATATGCACTTAATCTAAATAGCAGGAAGTAACATAACATTAAAAATGGTCATTCAGGTGTACATAAAATTCCACATTTAAAGCTCAAATAAGCATAATTAGTGCATCAGCATTCTCCCCACAAATGATAATAATCACCAATCAGAAGGAACAAAATGTACCAAGCGATTGTCTGCCCACACATGATAATTAAAGTGTTCATCTATAGTTCCCTGGCAAGGTCAATGAATTCGCTTATGTGCATTAAAATGATCACCTCCTGACCTACAGTAACTATCCCAAACAATACTTTATGCAATTACGTGGTGAAATACTAGGAGGTCGGGACATGGAAACTTAGGGGGAACTCATATAAAGTGAAGGTAATTTTCTCGCAAATTCCCCTTTGTTTCTGTGCATGGGACGAGGAATGACGTGAGTGGGATTTTGTTTTCCATCTTCAAACTGTACAGAATTTTCTGGTTGCATCAACAACAAAAATAGAAGAAGCAAGGGTTTCAGCTGCCCAGGTTCGCTTTGTGACCCTGGGTCTTCAGCCCCCTGGACTTTGTCAGCAGGCAGGCCTCCATGGCTGGCTCCAAACAGTCCCATGTAAAAGAGATGAAAGAAATTACAAACAATATTGAGCTTAATGTCAAAAAAAGAGAAATTAGAATATCCAATACAGATTTAAACATTCATCTAGTCTTAAAATTCAGTGAAAGTTTGCTGTTATTACAAGAATATTTTAGTGTTTTTGTAATTCATGTAATTTAAATTAATTTAAAATACCTTGTTTTATTCAGTGAGGCATATTTATATTTTAAATGTGGGCAAAAAGGTAAAGTAGGAAGAAAGAGTGAATTGACTCCAATCCTTCGAGTTGATGTAAAGAGTTCATTGATGGATTGAAAGCTTTCATATCCATCCCTAACTCTAACTTTCTCTCCTCAGTTTCCAGAATGACTAGACAGAGGGGACTCATCCAAGCTCTGCTGGTGCCACTCACCCTTGCTCTCCCAGCCAGGTTGTTCATCAGGTAGAATTTGCCTGTGTGGTAGAGGCCCACAACAGCCACCAGCACCGCAGGCTCTGTAATGGCAGACAGGATCTCCAAAGTTTCCTGATTAACTCTCAGTTCACCTTTAGTGCTCTCAATGAGGCACACTGGTTTGGGTATGTGGATCTCTGCAGTCATGTCCAGGCTGTTTCTTTGTGAGGAAAAAAAAAAAAAGAATGGAAAGCAATTTCTGGTCATTTAAGCTTAACTTTACAACAGAGATGGAATTTTTGTTTTGTATCCATCAATGTTGTTCCTTGGACTTTTTTTTTTTTTTTTTGAGTCAGAGTCTCACTCTGTCACCCAGGCTGGAGTGTAGCGGCATGCTCACAGTTACCCCAGTGTCTACCTGCTAGGCTCAGGTGATCCTTCCTCCTCAGTCTTCCAAGTAGCTGAAACTACAGGCACATGCTACCACGCCCAGCTAATTTTTTGATATATTGTAGAGACAAGATTTTACCAAGTTGCCCAGGCTGGTCTCAAACCCCTGGGCTCAGGCAATCCTCTCACCTTGGCCTCCCAAAGTACTGGGATTATAGGCTTGAACTACTGTGCCCAGCCCATTCCTTGAATATTTTAAGAAGGCCTTTGACCCTTTAAGGCTGTCCTATAGATTGGTCAACTGGTGCTCCTTAAAAATCACATTATTTTGTACGAGACTACAGAACAATGCACCATAGGTAGGTATAGATAATTATCACATACCATTTCCCAGCTTCCCCTAATATGAATGGCTTACATAACCATAGAACAATCACTGAAAGCAAGATTTTAATATTGATACAGTACTATTAACTAATCTGCACACCTTAATCATAATTCACTCTTTTCCCACTAATCTCCTCGTGCTTGGCTGTCCAGTATCCCTCCCTGGTTTTAGTCACTATCATTGTATTACCGTAGTCTTTCCTTATCTTTATTAGTTTCTTATTCTTTTCTTGTCTTTCATGACCTTGACATTATGAAAGCACACTGGCCTGTAGGTTTGTCAAATAGCCCTCAGTTTGGGTTTTTCTGATGTTTCCTCATTATTAGATTGAAGTTATGCATTTTTGGCAAATGTGTCACAGAAGTGATATTCTACCAGTCTCAGTGTCTCGTATTAAGATGTTCTTGGTGTTGGCATGACTTATTCTGATACTATGATCTTAACTTTGATCACTTGGTTAAGGTACTGTCAGCCAGATTTCTCTACCAGTAATAATTTGCTTACACATGTTTTCCTATTGTATTCATATCACAAATACTTTCACCACAATGTTATAGACAGATTTAATTATTTGTTAAAATTACAGAGCTTCTAATTGAGATTTGAACTCAGAAAGTCTTTCTCCAAAAGTCACTCTTTTAACCACTTCTCTGAAATTGCTCTGTGTCGACTGAGTGCACAATAACAATGGCAATGTTTCCCCTTTATCAGTGGCTTTCCAGCCCATATTCTCTATGTATATCACTTAAACATCACAATATTACTTCAGATACCGAACATTTATTATCCTCACTGTCTAATGAGGAAAGAAGTCAGAAGGTGGGTAATATGTCTAATGAGAGCCAGTGAGCAAATCATTGAGAAAGATTCAAAGGTTACATTTAAAAATTAAAACCACATTGATTTTCTACTTCACAGTCTCTGAAAGAAAGAAGGGGAAGGAGTGAGGGAGAAAACAGTCAGGCAAGAGTAGAGTAAAACCGTGTGTGTGTGTGTGTGTGTGTGTGAATCTCAGTAAGAGAAAGTGAAAGTAGAACAGGGTTAGTTCAAAACAGAACTAATGCTAGGAAATCACATGATTTTTCTTCTGAACAATATAATCTGTTGCTTATGACAGGCAACCAAAAATAGTCCACAGAAAACTGAATCTTTCTGGATTATGTATAATTTAAAGGTAAATGATGTGGATTCCCTCTGTTCTTAAAAGGAAAAGACCCCACTCTCTTATCTTCTTTTTAGAGCATTTCTTTGTAGACAAGTATGCCAGGGTCTTTTCTCTAAACTTGAATAATAACAGAACTTTTCAGGACTAAATAAAACAATTCACTGCAGCTTTATAACCTTCAGATATCTCCAGAGGTCTGGGCTCAATGCCTTTTGAAAATACCCAGAAAAGACACAGCTCAAGGCTTCCTGACATATTGGAAGTTTCAGCTAGGTGCCTATCTTATCTGTAGCCATTTCTTCTAAGGGACACAGGTTTTAATATACTTTCATATGAGGGCAAAAATATTTAAGTAAATAGCTACTTCAATTCCCTAGTGAACTGAGGGTGAAGTATATAAAGGAAGAAACAGCAAAGTTCAGGATGTAACAGCAAATTGTGCTGTTGATTCCTTTATAACAAACAGGATAGCATTGATTTTGAAAAACAGGTCTCCTGCTGGCTAAAAATAGTGCAGAATAAAAGGATCTTATCTGTTTGGATGTATAAAGAGTGTGAACTTTTATCTTGCAATTAGAATCACTTGAAGAATACCTATATGCATGTACCTGCTTCTGCATATTCAATAATAAAAAAGTGTTTCATTTTTTCTAAATTTTTGTAAAGAAGACATATTGCTGGTACCACCTTTATTTTATCCACAATATGAAAAAGCTAAATTAACTGCTTGCTTTCCATACTCAGTTTGAGATGAATTAAAATTATTATCCATAGGTAAATTGGGATATGTTAGTTAAAAATAATTCAAGTCATGGTACATGTAAAATAAGTATATTTATAAAAAATTTATTCATCAATAATATAAAATAAATGTCAAGTGGGATTTTACTCTAAAATTAACAATATTTCTAGCTCATTGATGGGATTAGTGCGGGGTCCCACCCCGTAAGTGTCGTGAGATTTCCTGAAGGAGAGACGGATAGGCGAAGGATGAAAATATTATACCCGGACACCTGCTTCCTGAACAGATGACAATTTAATGTTACTTAACACAGAGCTTTTATACCATTCATAAAGGGGCAAGACAAAAAAAAATTCCTTCACGTACATATCCTCTACAAGTTACCACCATCTCGTGGCCTTAGCAATAAACAAGCCAAGAACCCTGTAAACATTCAGACAGTGAGTGTTATTCATAAGGCCAAAGATGATAGTTTTAGTCCAAAGTCCTGAATTACAGTCCTTGAACTGTCTCCAGAAAGTTTCCAAGTGTAAAGTTCGTCATGTAGCAGTAGTTTTCCTTCTGGGGTTTTATGACCTTCAGAGCTTTGTAATCGCCTTTCTTGTCCAGGTGTTTTCATTACTTTTCTCATATCCTGTGGTGTTTATTTCTAAAGAGAACTCAAAAGAAGCTTTTAGTAGTGTTTCCCAGGTCCCAAAGGTTGCTTTCTGTCTTTAGCTAATTTACCATAAAAGTGTCTGATTAGTATATTATGAGTTCAGTGAAAACCCACTCTATAAATGCTAACCTAGAGTTTTAACTATTGAATTAAGTAAAAACCTTAACGATTAATCTTTATCCTAAGTCAGTGAAAACAGTGTTATAAATCACCTACATAACTCCTATATAAGTATTAGAACTTACAATGAATTCATAATGAACTTACTATAAACTTGTGCTTCTAAAAAACCTTATGTCTAAACACTAAACTACATAATTCTAAATCAAATAAGGAGTGAATATACTTGTATCATTTATTACTTAAGCAATATCTAGTAACTTATAACCAAGTGAAAGAAAGCATTCTTGATGTGCTTCAGAGTTTAACCCTTGCATATGTTAGAAAAGGTCAAGCGGCATAGTGGGAAAATGGAAAAATGAACCATGACATTCTCAGGTTAGCTGTGAGTACTTCGCATAAACATGCCATTTTCTTCTTCCACGACTGCACAGAATTCTTCAGCGGTACCAAACAGCAAAGATGGAAGAGAGAAGGGCCTCAGCTGCCCGGACTCGCTTTGCAACCAGGGGTCCACAGTGCAACTGGACTTTGTCAATCAGACAGGCCTCCAAGGCTGGTGCCCAACAGATTAGAAGTTACTTTTTATTTTTATGCTTACCTTAGCATTGTGATTTATTTTTTCAATGGCAGAGCTATTTTATCATCATGGAAAAGCATATACCTGCCAAGAAAATAACTTTCCTTTGGAAAAATAAAGTCACTTATTTCAATAATTATTTTGTGCTAGTGAGGTAAGCATAGTTAACATAGTTTTGAAATAGTGAGGTTCTCTCAGGCAGGTCTAAATCAAAATAGGGTGAGTCAATAGCAAGAACTTGGAATCAACCATGCTGCCCATTGAAAAAGGACCAGATATAAAAATGTGGCACATATAATGATGGAATATTATGCAACCATGAAGAAGAACAAAATCATGAACTTCACAGCAACCTGGATGGACTTAGTGTCTATACTAAATACTGAGTGATCTTCAACAGAAATAAAAACTGAGTGTCACATGTTCTCACTCATAAGCGGACATTGAACCCAATTATCATAATACTATAAGAAATGAATTGACAGTAGTGGGAAACTGACAGGGGCATGGGGTGGGGGAGGCTGAAAGGTAGGATTGCCTGGGGAAGGGGGGGCACACCTCATTCACAAGTATACCTGCATAATGAACATTTGTGTACCTAACCCTGAATTGTAACCTATATCTTTAAAATAAAAAATAAATAAATAAGTAAATAAAACAAGGTGAGCATTCAGATATCTTATTCATACATGACCTTCACTCAATTGGCCAGGTGTATCACACTTGAACACCTTGCAGGTTGGAACATGGAATTACCAGTGAAGTAAATCACAGGGACAATAGGGATTTACCCAAAACACAAATTTGATGTTCTAAGTAAAGCTCCAATCTGCTTAGACGGTAACTTTCATTATTTAGAAGGTTCTTGTGACCTTAAAATGTTGAGCGGTAGTTCAGTCCTCCACTCTTAGATCATGGGTTGTTTAATCATTGTGGTAAAAGTATATAAAGCTTCTTGTCAATGGCAAGCACGTGCCCTTTCTCTTAAGGCACCTGTGCTTTTCCTTAAGCCTGTTATTTTTTTCCTAGTAGACTCTTTCTTAAACTGTATTTTGAGTTCGCTCTGAAATTCTTTTCTGTGACCAATAAAGAACGCATGGCTGGGCTCCATGGCTCAGCCTGTAATTCTAGCAATTTGGGAGGCTGAGGCAAGGGGTTTCCAGAGCCCATGGGTTGGAGACCGGCCCAGGCAACTTGGAGAGACCTTGTCTCTGCAATAAAATAAAAAATACCTGGGCATGGTAGTACATGTCTGTGTAAGGTCGGAGGTCAACTGGAACTAAGACCCCAGGGATGATGACTGAACACCTCTAAATCAGAATTCCACCCAGGTTGTTGCCATACTAATCCTGCTCAGTACTAGAGGAACCACAGGTTCAGACACTTGGTGTATGTGCTTGGCTGAGGAGCCAATGGGACAAAGCTACCATCTGTGGGATTATGACTGAATACCTCTAAGTCAGAATCCTGCCCAGGTGGAACAATATGTTGTTGCCATGGTAATCCTGCTCAATACGAGAGGAACCGCAGGTTCAGACACTTGGTGTATGTGCTTGGCTGAGAAAGCTGTGAGGGGGATTGGGGAGAGCGATCATTGGTTGGGACAGCTGTCGCATCTGCTGGCGATTGACTGAACGAGGTTGCTAGAATCACTGTAACAGGTACTGGCTGGCTTTGCGGCTGGGGTCTTAGTTCCAGTTGACCTCCAATCTTACAGTCTGTAGTTCCAGCTACTTGGAAGGCTAAGACAGAAGGATCACTGGAGCACAGCAGGTTGATGCTGGAGTGGCTGTGAGCATGCATGCCACTGCACTCCAACTTGGGTGAAGGAGTGAGACTTGAACTAAAAAAAAACAAAAACAAAAAGAACCCACAGGACAACTACACCACGTCCCACCTGGCATAATCTCTGGTGCCCAAGCATGGGCATCAGCTCAACAATTGTCGCCAACCTGTGGACTTGTGAGGAAAGTTGCAACTCTTTACGCTCCTCTCAGTCTCTTTCCACTTTTACTTCTCTTCCTTTTGGGGGTCACCTATGGAGTCTACCATTCTTGTGTTTCTGTTCCCTCCAGCCTGGCAACTGGCCCTGCCCAATCAGAGGTTAGTGGAAGTGTGAAGGGGCTTGACCCGTGCCCCATGCAGATTTGGGACATGAGCGAAAGGAGGGATTCCGCGAAACTTAGAATAAATTTAGTTCACATTTGGCCTCTGCATAGCCATTTTTGCTTAGATTGACATGCTTTGAAAATAGCACAGGTTAGATATAGATAGATAAATTTCCAATAGGCAGGTTTTAGGAAGCATTGAGACACTGTACTACAAGACAAGCTGGCAGCCCACCTCGCCCCCTTGGCAAATCTCCATCAGATGCAAGACAAGGACAGAAAACCTTTCAATTTATGGTTTAGCATAATAATCCCTAAGAAATTTTCAGGTTCCTTGTTGAAGGTGGAAGGTCAAAGATCATCCCTTAGCTGGTCGAAGCCATAGAAATGATCATAAGACCAACTTTTTGCTAAGGAGCTTGTGAATTGGAAAAGTCTCTTGCGGTAAAAATGCCTTCCCTTGTCTCCTCCCATCTAGCCCACCACCCAAGGG
>NW_007260458.1:146894-153986 GCF_000164805.1 Carlito syrichta | reverse complement strand
TTGACTGAACGAGGTTGCTAGAATCACTGTAACAGGTACTGGCTGGCTTTGCGGCTGGGGTCTTAGTTCCAGTTGACCTCCAATCTTACAGTCTGTAGTTCCAGCTACTTGGAAGGCTAAGACAGAAGGATCACTGGAGCACAGCAGGTTGATGCTGGAGTGGCTGTGAGCATGCATGCCACTGCACTCCAACTTGGGTGAAGGAGTGAGACTTGAACTAAAAAAAAACAAAAACAAAAAGAACCCACAGGACAACTACACCACGTCCCACCTGGCATAATCTCTGGTGCCCAAGCATGGGCATCAGCTCAACAATTGTCGCCAACCTGTGGACTTGTGAGGAAAGTTGCAACTCTTTACGCTCCTCTCAGTCTCTTTCCACTTTTACTTCTCTTCCTTTTGGGGGTCACCTATGGAGTCTACCATTCTTGTGTTTCTGTTCCCTCCAGCCTGGCAACTGGCCCTGCCCAATCAGAGGTTAGTGGAAGTGTGAAGGGGCTTGACCCGTGCCCCATGCAGATTTGGGACATGAGCGATCCATCCTGACAAAAGGCACAAAGGGGATGGAAGAAAACAAGCTTCATACTGAGTAGTGACTGGAGGCCCCTTTCATCCTTTACGCCTTGTTCATGCTTTTCTACCAGGGAGGGGAGGAAAGGGTTTCTACCTGGCATGAGGGTGAAAGGTTTTCTCTGGTGTTTGACCAGGCAAATTATTCTTATTTTCATATGCTGGCAACCAGATTATTTGGAAGTAAGTTTGTCTCTAAAGTTTTATGCCTTAGACAGGATTGATTACAATAACTGAAAGGAGGGATTCCGAGAAACTTAGAATAAATTTAGTTCACATTTGGCCTCTGCATAGCCATTTTTGCTTAGATTGACATGCTTTGAAAATAGCACAGGTTAGATATAGATAGATAAATTTCCAATAGGCAGGTTTTAGGAAGCATTGAGACACTGTACTACAAGACAAGCTGGCAGCCCACCTCGCCCCCTTGGCAAATCTCCATCAGATGCAAGACAAGGACAGAAAACCTTTCAATTTATGGTTTAGCATAATAATCCCTAAGAAATTTTCAGGTTCCTTGTTGAAGGTGGAAGGTCAAAGATCATCCCTTAGCTGGTCGAAGCCATAGAAATGATCATAAGACCAACTTTTTGCTAAGGAGCTTGTGAATTGGAAAAGTCTCTTGCGGTAAAAATGCCTTCCCTTGTCTCCTCCCATCTAGCCCACCACCCAAGGTCCTGAGATGCTAATGTCTGGCGATGTGAAGATCTAAGACTCATGTGGCGATAATCAAAAGACTGCAGTCCTGGACATTCCTTTTGGCCCAGACCCTTCCAGGACCAAACCCTCCTTCACCCATAAGACCCAAGTTATCCTAATTAGCCCTTTGTGACCTACATGACACAGACAGACCCCTCATCATGGCAACAATCATGTGACTAACCCACCTATCTGCCTGCTGCCCATCACCTGATGTCAGTACCTGTGCTTAACTGCCTCTTCATGATGATGTGGAGCAGACCACCATCCAATCATCTTAATGTTCTTCCCCCATCAAAGGGAAGGACCTAAAGGACTCAACTGTGAGCATCCAACTGCCATTGTGGTCATTGCCTTGCTAAGCTATAGTGTGGCCATGTACTCTTTGAGCTATGGCCGGGCCTTGTTTCTTGGCTCTGGCTTTCTTCCCTATCTTGGGGAGGTGAGTCCCTCTTTCTCTCTCTCTCTCTTTAATTTACTTTCTAAATGAATTATATTTTCTAATTTAACTTCTGTGCAATTCTTTGCATCTTTCATGTGGCTTCAGATCACAATCTAGACACCCACGCCCCCAGCAGGCCTGACCCAACATTCTAGAGGTTCCACTGGGAGTGTGACCCTAACATTTTGGAGGTCCCACTGAGATCTGTCACAGTCTTGCTCTCTCTCATTCTCCTCCTCTCCCACTGAGACTTGTTGTTCTCTCACACTCTTTTTTCAAACCCTATTCTCTCTGTACAGAAAGATAAGGTACTTGGCTGTCTGTTCTCTGCTACACACTCTTAACCTTATTGCCTGCAATGAACTAAATTGAATAGACCTCTCTCTGTCACCTTAGCCTTGTCTACTGTGAAGCAACATCTTCGGTGAGTCCTTTGTGTATCTGGTCAGGAGGGAGGTCCTGGAAGCCATTCTGAGAGGTTTTTTTTTCTCTTTTCCTTTTCTCATTGCTTTGGGAAGCATGTTGCTGGGGTCCGGGAACTTCTGCAGAAAAGACTTGGTGCCAAGCCTTCCACATGTGCAAGTTAGAACAGCCCTAGCACTGTGGCTCAGGGCACTTGCAGGCTAAGGCGCTGTCTCTGGTGGGTTGATGAGACAGAGAACGTTCTCTCTCACTTGTCCTCAAATACACACAGGCTGATTCCACTGATCCTCTGCCCAGAATGCCAGCTGAGGTTGTAAATGGTTCTTTTATTCTGGGGCCTGGGGCCTTCTGGGTTCTAATTCTACCCTATGCTGGATATAGATGATGGATGGTTTTTTTTCTCCCATGGGCCTCTCAGACATGGTTCTTAGGACACTCTTTCTCTCCCTTCTAGAGCTCACAAGTGGGGAATAGTCCATTGTTGATTAAAAAAGACTCACCAATGGAATTTGTTTTCTTTCTAAAACATTTCAGGACCCTCTCACTAGAGAGGAGAGTCTTAGGGCAAATACTACTCTCTACTGGCTAGGCGACCAGGGGATGGGTCCAAGGCGGGTCTCTTGTCACTGATATTCTTCTTCAGCTTGACCTCTGTTGCTACCTTGAGGGCAAAAGTTCAAGGTTTGCAAATGGCGCCTCCCAGACCCCCTTGTTCTTCCTGTGACACTTCCACTCCTACCTCAATTACTTTATCTCCTTCCTGCTTTCCTTCTAACAAAGCAGATGCTGACCCAGCTGGTTTAACTTCCCTGGTCTTGTAATCTGCTTTTGCTGCTCCACTCTCCATCAGTTTCCCCTTTCTGCTCTTCCTTCTCATCCTCCATCTTCCTTGCAGAGGAAGACTCAGAGCCAAAGACCACGGCTACCGACGTGACTCCAGCCTCCCATTTCTCCCTTCACCTACTGCTTGATAACCCCATGGCAGCAGTCCCTTCTAGTTTCAGCAAGTCAAACCAGCACTGCTGCCTCCCCCAGCCTCCCCCCCTTATCTGCCATGTGTTCCTAGGAAGACCATTCCGGTTTTCACCATGGCTTAACTGTTCTACCCTCTGGGATGCAACTGGGACCCAAAAAAATTAAAGTTCATTTTTTTTCTATGATAAATCTCTCTCAAATGAAATCTAAATTGGGACATCAACCCTCTTCCCAGACAAAAGCAAAGGATCATGGGTTAATTAATTCTGCTAACTAACTTAAAAGAGTAATTCTAATATTAATCTGCTTTTATGACCACTTTTGTAAGTTGCTCTGGTAAAATTTTACTTCCAACTTTATCATGTCCTAAAACATTATTGCTAAATAATACCAGCTGTGTTATGTCAGGCTCACTAAAGCTGTTTTTTAGAAAAAGAAAGCTAAGTCACCTTGCTGTGCCTGGCTGGCTCCACTTCTCCCTTCAGAACAGGTGAAAGCTTAATGCTAGATATTCCCTGCATACACTTTATTAACCCTGGCACTTCTCCTGCAGGACAGGTGAGACACTAGGTACTCTCTGTGGCACAAGAGCATGGGATCTGATCACTCTCACCTAATTGTCCACACCTTACAACTAAAACTGTAATTTAGCAATTTAAGAAAGGGTTTTTAAAAACAAATTTGCCTGTTCATAAAATTTCACATCCATGTGGTCTGTTCATTCTAAAGCATTTTATATCAGACTGTTACAGACAGAGAAATTGTCAAAATTTCATAGGTGTAGCCTATTAAATAAAATATTTGGTGGTTTTTTTTTTCTAGCTCAGACATTAAAAAAACAACAGGGTGAAAACAGGAAAGGCTTCAGAACTAAAGGGCCAAAGAGGCACCCCAGTTGGTGGTGCAATTAGTGACAAAACTCCAACTGTCCATCGGAGACCTGGCAAGAACGAACCTGCTAAGGGGATGGTGTTTGATGCTTATGGGTATGGTCTGTGGTGGCACTAAAAGTGTAGTTGCTCCAAAGAGGCCTCAGATATCCTGGACCTTGTCTGCAGGCCAAAAAGCTACTGGGAATCTGACGCACTCTCTTCTGAAGAGAGGAGAGAACACCTGGCTCAGAAATGATGACCACTTAAGGAGTCCCAAAAATCTGCTGAAGTGCTGGCACTGGTTCACCATCACCCCAACAAATCCCAGGTGAATATTATGGCACTGAAACCCAAATTAATTTCTGGTCCTGGCCGTCGATATAGCTTTATCTCAATCAAAAGTTACTAGAGATTAATTCAAATTATAAATGTAAAAATGTTATCTAAAAATAGGTAAAGCAAGAAATCAAAAAGCAAGGAGAGATGTAAAGAAAGTTGTTGGTATGAAGGTATGTTTTTGGTAAGGAAGGATAAAGGAAAGACAAATAGTTTTGCATAGGAAATGATCTTGGATGGTACATATTTGTTCTATAATATGTCTGGTTTTCTAAAGAAAGGACGGTATAGGAAAAACAAGCATGTCAAAAAATGGTATGTGCCTGCCAAAGATGGCATGTGGAGAGTTTGTGGAAAAGATGTGCAAAAGAGAATTATAAGACCACTGAAGTCTACAAAAAAGTTCTATTAACTTACCATTAATATTAATTACATTAATGTTAGGCCAAAATGCTACTCAAGGACCAGAGCATAAGCTTCTTAATTAACAATCTCCAAAAGAATTTTCCCCAATAAACAAAGTGGTGAGGAGGAAGAGACAAATTCAGTTAGCCTGCCCCACCATCTTTGTTTACAAAAGTGAGATTTTCTTTTTTTCCAGAAATATTTGGACTATCACTTTGGCTAAATAACTTTTACAATAAACTAATATAATCCTGTGTTATATTGCCAAAGGCCACGGCACCTAACCCCAGCCTCTAGACTTCTCACCCCGCTTTTCCCTACTGCTTAATAACCTCCTGATGGCAGCTCTACTAACTGCAACAAGTCACCACCCCCATGTGTACTTGGAAAGCCCATTCAAGTTTCCACATGGCTTAATAGGTCTCTTCTCAAGGGGGTGGCTGGAACATAAGGAAGTTAAAATTTTTATTTGTTGTTTTCTTATGATAAATTTCTCTCAAGGTATATCTAAACTGGGACTATATCAACCTTCTTTCCAGACAAAAGTATAGGAATCATATAAATTAATTCTGTTAACTAACCATAGGCTACTAAGACAAATAAAAAAGGTTTTTCAAAAACCAGATAAAAATTAAACAATGTTTCTAAGTCACCTCTCTGAGACATTGCAGCAGTTTACTAATATCAATTTAAATTCTCTGGAAGGACAAGCTCTTTTGGCTATGTAATTTGTCTCCCAGTCAGCACCGGACATTAGGCACAAACCCCTCAAAGCTATTGGACACGGCCTTTATAATCTTTAACAACAGGAAGGAGAAAAGTATGCAGGACCACAAACATTAACAGGAAGCATTTCAGCATTTGTCTACTGCTTTAGCAAGAGCTACATGCTCAGCTCTACTTGAATTTCCCAGTCTAATCCTTCCTTCACCCCTTTAGGTTGTGGGGGTGCAGGACATTATATCCAGGCCCCTAACTGCGCTGTTGCTTCCATGTGTTCTGGGATATAAAATGTTTCAACACTCCTTCCTTGTTATGCCAACGTATCCAGCTCCATTATTGAAAAGAGACATTATATACAAAATTAAAACTCATATTATTCTTTGCCCTCACAATTGTGCTTTTGGGGTGCTTTTTGTTTAGCTTTGGATTTCCCTAATAGTTCTACGTTGAATCCTATCTAAGCCCTTCCACTGCATATAAACTTATTGCTTTAGTTATAGCTCTGAGGTCAAGAAACGTATAAAAAAGATGTTTGGTGTAGGGTATGTTTTTAGTAAAAAAAGAATAAAGGAAAGAGAAATAATTGTATAGGAAAAAGTCTTATGTGGTACATTTTTGTTTTATGGTGAATGGCCGCTTGTTTGAAAAACAAAAAAAGGAAAGGGAAAGGAAGAGAAAAAAGGGTATAAAACAAAAATAGAAGGTTCAAACATAAAGAAAAATGACTTAAGTATGTCAAACATGGTACATAAAAGCCAGAAAGCTTTTTGGCCATAAGCCTGTTTTAATTGTAATACCTTACACTGCTCCTCAAGTAACTTGACTTTGTAAAACGTGCCCTGTATGACCGTTAGCTGTAGCCCACTTTACTGGGCAAGTGGACTCCCACTATCCTCCTTCTTCACTTCTTACTTTTGTAAAAAGTCATTCTTTTATCTTTCTTCAGGTTACCAGTGCTCAACCTCTACAAAATGCTAGCTTGGTTTTTACAGATGGCTCCTCTTCTGAAACAGCGGTTACTGTTATTAATGGTGTTATTTCTTGTTTTCAAACAGATTATAATTCCACTCAATGAGTTAAGCTGTTTATGGATTGTCGGGTCTTCAAAATAATTTTAATCTTGACACTAACATTATGTTACAGGTATACCGCGTCATCTAAAAACTGCTAGTCTTCATGCTGTCTCTTCATTCTCTCCCACTAACATAATTGTTCTTTCATAAACCATTCAATTACATATTTGTGCTAGCACAGAACCTGTTTATACTACTCATTATTCATACTCATTCTACCCTTCCTTGGTCCATTATCTAAAGGCAATGCTCTTACTAATGAGGCTATGTAATTTTTTGTTTTTCCTCTACTAGCAGCTACCGCTTCCCATGCCCTTCATCATTAGAATGCCCAAAGTTTACTTCACCCATTTGAGCTCCCAAAAGCAGAAACAAAACCACCAAACTCAGCTGACAACAAGGAAAAAGAAACTCTCGTTCCTCAACTAAAACGTCTTGCTCTTGAGATGCTGCTGCTTGCATGAGAGTCTGCAAACCACCAACTTGGGGACAGCTAAAGGTGCTGACATGTGATGCAAAGGACTTGGTTCGGTTTCAAATTACTTCTCTTACTCTCTCTACTGTTTTTATTGCT
>NW_007260458.1:143147-146207 GCF_000164805.1 Carlito syrichta | reverse complement strand
GACCTAAAATTAGAAAGTAAAGTTAATGCATTAGAAGAGGCTATTTTGATTATAGGACAAAAACTTGTAACCTTGAAAATTAAATTGACTCTGGAATGACATTCAAAGTTTAAATGAATTTGTATTACTCCCTTACAAATAATTAAATCCATCCATACTTGATACAAAATAAAAAACCATATCCTTGAATTTGGAATCATTTGAATCTAAGTGTAAACCTTTCCAAACTTCATTAGGAAGTATAGGACATTAATTCGACTGAAAAACAATTTGAATCTACCCAATGGCTCAGTCAATCTTTAACAATTTTTCTTCATTTGTCAATCAAAAATCATTATTATCTATATTAATCAATGTGGGAATTTGTGGAGGAATAATCTTGCTACTGTTATGTTTGCTTCTAGTCATCTTCCAATCATTGAAAAATAACATCTCTCGACTGAGCATGGAATTTCACGACTTCGTATTAAAAAACAAAAAAGGGAGAGATATCATTATGCTTTTAAAACCTTTAATACATAAACTCTTCAAGTTCTCAAAGTTTCTCTAGGGTGAGGTAAGAAACAAAAGTGTCTGGAACCACACCTACCCCACACTCTTCTCCTGAACTGCCTGCCCACCAGGCACAAGGATTACTAATCCAATACAGGATAGATAACAAAATGACTTTTTAAAAAGTATTGCTAATTATTTTTGTGAAACTTTAAGGTAATATTTCTCTGTCAGAGGGCTAATGCCTAATGCCATCCCACTCCTCTCATCAAAAGTGGAGAGATGTCAGTCGACCATCTTTCTGGAATAGAGATTACCTGGGCCTCACCCTCTAGTGTAGCAATCATTGTGAAGGTATATCAGACCTATTATAAAAACAAAAGGACAGTTTTGTCTCACCAATATTTACCTGTTTTAAATTCTCTCGTTCATTATTATTTCCTACAATTTAAGCTATAACCTAACTACATGTCTCTATGTTTTCAGTTTCTTATTCTTCAGACTTTATCAAAGTATCTGTGTGTCCTTGTTAAAGTCATCACTAAAAAAATCCTCATTACTTTCTATTCATTCTAGTCACAAAAAACCCAGGGAAACTTGAAGACAAGCTGCAGGTACATCCACATATGGACTCAGGAATTTACTAGTGTGACAGTGAAAACTGACCAGAGTTCTGTAGTGGGTGTGGAGCCTGCTGGGGTAACTATAAATATAATTTTCCAGACATCAAAGTCTCAATATGTCATAATAGGAACTATAATGGCCTTTATTATAGTAGTATTAATTCTAATAGTGTACACTTGTACACAGTGCTTTGTATACAGATGCTAAAGACACTTAACAACTTCATGGTAAGCATAATAATCTCTAAGAAATTTTCAGGTTCCTTGTCAAAGGCAGAAGGTCAAAGATCACCCCTTAGCTGGCCTAAGCCATAGAAATGATAGCAAGTCCACCTTTGTGCTAAGGAGATTGTGTGTTGGAAACTTCTGACAAGTCTTTTGCAGGAAAAACCCCTCCCCTTGTCTCCATCCATCTAGCCTACCACCATGGCAGCATCATGAACTGACTCACCCATCTGTCTGCTGTCCATTACCTGACATCAGTACCTGTGCTTAACTGCCCATTTGAGATGACATGCAGCAGATCACCACACAATCGCCTTAATGATCTTTTCCCATCAAAGGAAAGGACTAAAAGGACTCAACCATAGGCAACCAGCCACCACTGTGGCCACGACCTTACTGAGCTATGACATGGCCATATGCTCTTAGAGCTATGACCGGGCCATGCTTCCTGGTTTTGTCTCCCTTCCCTACCTTGGGGAGGTGAATCTACTCCCTCTCTCTCTCTCTCTAATTTACTTTCTGAATAAACTACATTTTCTAATCTAACTTCTGTGCATTTCTTTGCATCTTTCATTATGGGGTGCCAGCCCCCCAAAAGAGATTTAGAGGATCCCTGGAAGGTGGGGCAGCATTGGTGAATATTCTGGAGAAATAAGGAAAAAGAAAGAGACTGGACTCTGTCTAGTGCAGAAGCCGATTCTGTAGTAGGGATAGATATTGAAAGAAAGATGTAGGGATAGATATAAAGAGAAAGAAAGAAAGTGGACAACTGTTCAGTGAAATGAGCAGAAGCTGTTTATTGGGACCAATCGTGAGTCTTTTATCCCAAACTTTCACATGTTAAGTCACAAGACTTTCACATGAACACAAAGCCAGGTAGGTGGGGGGGGGCATCTCCCACCCACCAGGTGTTTCCTTAGGCATGAGGAAGGACAATCCCAATCAAATCACAAGACTTTCACGTGAACACAAAGCCAGGTAGGTGGGGGGCATCCCCACCCACCAGGCGTTTTCCCAAGCATGAGGAAGGACAATCCCAAAATTATCTCACTGTTCCTTATGCTTGGTTTATATTCCTCAAAAGCAATATAACTGACTAAAATCCTAGTACCTTTCTTATCTGTGCTAATTTTACCTGTAGTATAAACAACTGTTAATTATAGCTCAAACCAGTTCCTAAAGAATGTGGCCCAGTCCAAAGATCAAGCTGGGCCATTTCCAGGAATGATTATGATCTCTTAACAAAATGGCTATTCTAAAATCCTATGTATCTATCTTAATTTCTATAAAAGTTTCTAATTCCTAATCCTGATATACAAGGCTGATCGTCAGCAATAAAGCTTCTAAAATAAAACCCAAATACAAACTGTAATTGTACTAAAGCCAAAATCGCAATTAGTAGAAAGTGGGAACAATAAAATTTCTAAAGTTAGCTGTATTCTTATAAAACCTTAAAGTATCATGTTTGATCATGCTTGAACTAACATAATTCCCTCACGTAGCATGGCCTATTCTACAATACTTTCTATGAATAAAATAAATTCGGTTTCTATTATAAGTAGAAAAAACTTACACTAATTATAACTAAAGAACCGGTTTAAAAGAATACAGCCCAGCCCAAAGTGGAGGCTGGGCCCTTAGGAATGTGGCCCAGCCCAAAGTTCGTGCTGGGCCATTTCTGGTAACCCTAGATAATCATCTATACCATCTAAAGCTGGAA
>NW_007260458.1:105010-142784 GCF_000164805.1 Carlito syrichta | reverse complement strand
CAGGCAGGCCTCCACGGCTGGCTCCCAACATTTCATGTGGCATCGGATTGCACACCAAGACACCCACACCACCAGTGGCCCTGACCTTACATTCTAGAGGCCCTGCTGGAAGTGTGAAACTATTGGAGGTTTTAAACATATAGAATTTGAGAATGTCTTTGAGGACTTTCTTATACTTGTGTTTCATTAATAAATTGCCCAAATGAATAGAAACATAGTCACTGACATAAGAACAGAACTATCAGAAAGATCACGGAAAAAGGCATTTCTTATATATAACCATAGATACTTTTTATCTGCTTCTCTGGCTAAGGTATCCTGCTGACTTATAGGAAAAAGCAGACTGTGACATTCTAATTCACTTTTTCACCAAGCCTTCTGGGGACTAGATAGCAGAAAACTATTTTGCAGTTAGCACACAAACCTTGCACTCTACAACTTTACCATATATGCTAAATGGGCATAAAGTTTATACCCAACACTGGAAATAATGAGCACCTATTTTTAATATTATTAATAGATAAAATCACTGTTTACTATGTGAGGTTTGCTGACAGACTTTTTTGGGGAGTGAGGAGGAGGTGTATCTTGTTAACTTCGGGGCTAGCATCTTCTGCTGGATAAATAAAGCCTTAGACACTGGGTGCTATTTGTGTGATTCAATACGGTATGGGAATTGGCCATTCCTCTCTGATTGCCCATGCTTCATGACTCCTTGTCTGAAAGGCCCATGCCAACCTTTCTTTAATATGCTCTGGTGCCTCTTAAAATGCAATTCAGTGATATATAGGATCTTCCTGCTCACAACTGGAATTGGGTGGGAGCAGACCATTTAATATATTAATTACCTTAAATTGTTTAAATGCCTTGAATACAAAGATGACCATCCAAATGACCTGTTCAGCTTTAAAGCTTACTCACTAGACCATTTCAAACAGCATTGTTGGAAAGCCTCCAGTCAAACCTCATTCGTGCAAAGAATTATTCACGAGCAAAAAGCAGAAAGGTGTGACTGAGAGTTTTTCGTTGACCACCACCAGTCACAAGGCACTCACAGGAGGTCCTGCGCAAGCAGTCACAAGGTGACCTGATAAGTGTTGACTGTCCAGGGACCATCAGAGACTCTGGGATGCTTGATATAACTGATTTTGGATTTTGGTCCTAATCTTCTTCTGAATTTTCCTTTGAGGAATGCAATCTAGTTTAGTCCGTGTTCTAAATCTATTCACTCTAGGGTCAAAGGCAAAATTCAGAAATTTTCCTTGAGGAACGTGAACAGAAACATGGATAATACTTAGTGTATTCCCTCAAACTCTCCAGTAGGTCATATTTTATAAAAATTGGGAGAATTTCAAATTGGATGGTTTAAAACAAAAGGCAAATATTTCATTGTAATGAGGCCTGGCCTCTATAGGAACAAACACTAAAACTCCGAGAATGCAGGAGGGGTCGCCCAAAACCAAATATAGGTGTCAGCAGGGGTCCATGGAAGCCCCACCAACTTCATGCTTCCCTTCAGGTAGTCCTGACTAGTTTCTGCTAAGCCTCAGGTCACCTGCTTTAGGTTAGGAGTCCTTGGTCTATTCTAAGCTGTTTTTCATTACCTAGGAAATTGTTTGGGTTTCAAAAATTTATTCCGCAAATTAAAAGACGCTCTCCATTGCCTTTTCTCCTTCCTTCAGGAAAAAGGAAAAACAGTGGAATAATCCTCTACAAAGGGAAAAGCACACTCTTTCTCAGTCACCCAGCCAGTTTTTTGTTTGAGAAAGGACATGACAGGTTTTTAAAGATCCCAGCTGGTTAGATATTCAAGCCTGTTTTGGGGCACATTTTCAAATGAAAGGAAAATTTTATTTACAACAAGGAAAATTTGAAGTGCAAATGGTTAACCTACCGTTACAGGGCTAAATATACTCTTCTTTTTTTTTTTTTTGAGTTGGAGTCTCACTCTGTCACCCAGACTGGAGTGCAGTGGCCGCTCCCGGTCACCGCAGCCTTGACCTGCTGGGCTCCGGCGATCCTTCCACCTCAGCCTTCCGAGTAGCCGGAATTGCAGGCGCACACTACCATGCCCGGCTGATTTTTTGATTTATTGTAGAGATGAGGTCTTGCTGCCCAGGCGGGTCTCGAACCCGCGGGCTCAGGCAATCCACTCACCTCAGCCTCCCAAAGGTGCGGGATTACAGGCTGAGCCACTGAGCCCGGCTTAAATATAGTCTTCTAAAACTCTCTATGTGTTTCTCACGTTTCTTCTCTGCCTACTTTGCATTTGCTGTTTACTAAACTTCTTGTGTTGAGATAAAACTGATTGTTTCAAAGTTACTTAGAAATTTGGTATTCCTTATACAGTTCAGTCAGTTATAACTAAAATGTAAACAATGAATACTTATTTAAAACTGAAAAAAATGTATCTAAATCAAAGGTTACTTAAAGATTAATTCAAAATATGGGTTTAGAAAAGTTATCTATGAAAAAGGTAAAGAAAAAGTAAGTAGGAAAGAGTGATGTGAAGGAAGTTATGGATATGAAGATGAATTTTTGGTAAGAAAGGCCATAAAGAAAAGAGAATAATTTTATACAACAAAGAATCTTATATGGTAAATATTTCCCCCTTAATAAAATGACTGGGATTTTGGAAACGAGAAGTAGAGGGCAAATAGAAAGTCCAATCAAGTCGTAGGTGGTCTGCTTTGTTTTTGTTTTTGTTTTTTGAGTTGGAGTCTCACTCTGTCGCCCAGACTGGAGTGCAGTGACTGCTCCCGGCCATGGCAGCCTCGACCTGCTGGGCTCCAGCCATCCTTCTGCCTCAGTCTTCCAAGTAGCCGGAATTACAGGCATGTGCTACCACGCCCGGCTGATTTTTTTGATTTATTGTAGAGATGAGGTCTTGCTGCCCAGGCGGGTCTTGAACCTGTGGGCTCAGGCAATCCACTCACCTCAGCCTCCCAAAGGCGCAGGATTACAGGCTGAGCCACTAAACCCGGCTGGTGGTCTGTTTAAGTCAGAATAAAATTCATGAAAAGGAATTTATAAAAATAATTCTATGAATAATCACATTTTCTAAAGGGGATTATTTACTTTTTTTATGAGTTAAATATAAATGTCAAAAGCACACTGATGTCGGACCAGAATATCACTATGTCAAAATAAACAGTGCTTTTCTTAGAGCACTGATCTGTTCTTTAATAAAAAATTGCAAAGTATTAAAAAAGTGTTTATAAAAATCTTACCTTCTGGTCATACTAATTCAAATTAGAAAAATATATTTGTAAGATGTTATTAAAATTGAATTTAACGTTATTAATACACTCATGAAAAGATAAAGTTTGCTTTCTATTTTGAATAAGATTTTTGTATAACTTTAAGAGATAATTAAAGGTTTTTCTTTACTTTTTATAGTAAACTACAAAAAAAAAAAATAGAGTAAGGAGACAGATTAGGTTGCCTCCCTGCTGTCCTTCTTAGTTCTTTCTGTTTAAGGAAATCTCCTCTACCTGAGTAAGGTTTTATTTTTTAAAATCTTTTAAAGTCACTTTGCTAAATGAATGACAATAACCCATAATCTTGTGCTATAATACAAGCTTTTAAAATCTTTAATATATACCAAAGTTTCCAATATAAAAATTTCAGGTTTTCAATTCAGTCTTTTTTTACCTTATTAAAGTGTTTTTAATATTAGATTTTCCCCAAATCCAAGGAGTTACTTGACACATTTGGTATGTTAAAATAGCACAATTTAAAATCAGCTAAAGGACCCTAACAAGTGCTTCCAGTTTCAATTTCTAAAACCTTGCAGATTGTGCCATTAGACTAGAAAAAACATTTTTTCAGGACTTTTATTAGAGAATGTATGTGCTTGTTGGGAATTGCTGACCAAATAATAGTACAGAACAAGAGTTAATTTTATGTGTTGAATTATAGAACAACTAATTTAATAACTTTCTTATCTGAAGTATTGCTAATTCTTTTTGTTTTTCAGAGTCAAGAAACCCTTTCTCTTTGAGCTATTTACAGCTTTTGACTAATGAGTAAAGTATGTTCTTTTGAGCAAAATTTGAAAATTTATTACAAAGACTAGATGGTTCCATGATTTTTGAAAAGGAATCCCTACTGCAGAATCTATTTTAGATGTTATTGGAACTCTATGCCTTATTTTTTGGGGGTTATTCCTTTTATTGAGCCTATTGTGCTAATTATACTTCTGCGGATTTTTCGTCCATGTCTTTTTAACTGCCTGGTTAAATTTGCTTCTTCCAGAATCAAGCAATTTCATGCCCTCATGATGATCATGCAAGGATTTCCACTAGTGCCTGCAATCAATGCCACCATTGAGAACAACCTGGATGCTTTAGCTCAGGGAGAAAAAGATTTTTCAGTCCCTGGCTAAGTAAGCCCATGTTCCTTGTCAGCTTTGAAGAAGTGTCAGAAAACAGACATTCCTTCCTCTTCACCACATATGATTATGAGATAAAAAAAATTCTTAAGGGAGAAGTTGATACAGACATAGTTCACATAGTTTAGAGTAGTTAGACAGGTTTTTTAGGCAAGTCTAAATTAAAATAGAGTAAGTGTCCAGACAGTTTTCTTATCCAAACATGACTTTCACTTGACCAACCAAGTACTTAGTATATACAAGTCTTAAGTACTAGAAAGTTGAAAAGAATTTCAAAAAATGTTGTGCTGAAAAAAAAAAAAATCCCTTCTAATTCATTGTGTTTATAAATGTGGGGCAGAATTTAGAGACCATTCCAGTCGACATCCAGGGAACTTAGCATTGGGAAATATATTTGGAAATAAACTTTGATTCTTATTGAAAGGCAATAATGTAAACAAAATTAAGATGCATGTATTGTCCCTTTTCTATTACCCTTTTCTAATGAATAAACATTTTCTTTGACTTATGGTATTTATAGTAAATATTAATCACTTTCATCCTATAACTGGAACTCTCTCATTCATGCATATCACTTTTAATCTTAAAAATTGTATTTATTCACGTTTGAATGTATAGTAAATCCATAAAAATGTTAAAGGCACAGAAGAATATTTGATGTAAATTTCACTTCTCATGTTTCACTGTAACAATTCAGGTTCATTCCCATTGTGACAGAGGATACTAATATATTTTGTATTTTGTGCAATCATAATTTATACATAGATTCATTATTGTGATACATTCAGTGGTAATACCAGCTCACTTCCTACTTTATTTTTTAACTTATGATATAACTTGGAAACTTCTCATGTTAGTACAGATAAAGCTTCTTCTTCATTTCAGCAACTGTATTTCAGAGTATTGTACTGAAAGTATGTCCCTAAATTTATCTTTAGACTTACAGGCATTAGTAAGAGTCAAATGTATTTGAGGTTTTATTAAAAGATATACCTTTTAGTGAAACATATACACAAAATGTATAATTCCTTCATGAATTGGGATTAAAATTTTGACCCTTTTGTTTCAAAGGAATCTTCAGTATCTGACAAAGGGATTTTAATCCAGTTCTTTGGCGTTACATTGATCCTACAACTATTACAAATGTCATCTACTGTTTGAGTAAATAAATAAAAATATAGGATGTCCTTGGGGATTCTTGGCCAGATGACGGTAGAGCCAGTTGGAATAAGCAAGTCCCAGTGTGAGTGAGTGTACAAAAAATTTTGCAAGCGTGTCAGTAAGTGGGTATGTGAGTAGCTGACTGAGTGGGGACTCCGAAGCAAGTGGCCAGGGCTTTCCTGGTGAAGCGACTGGTACTGCAGCTACTCTGCTTGGACCCTAGCACTTTCCAGGGTACAGAACCAAGTGCCTTTTTATTTTTTGGAGTTAGAGTCTCACTCCTTTGCCCTGGCTAGAGTGCAGTGGCACATTCATGACCACCAAAAAGTCAACCTGCTGGGCTCTGGTGATCCTTCCACCTCAGCCTTCCAAGTAGCAGGAACTACAGGCACACACTACCACACCTGGCTAATTTTTTGATTTATTGTAGAGATGAGTTCTCACCAAGTTGCTGGTCTTGAACCCATGGGCTCAGGCAATCCACTTGCCTCGGCCTCCCAAAGTGCTGGAATTGCAGGCTGAGCCAGCGAACCTGGCTGCCAAGTGCCATTCAAAAAAAATCAACAAAGCCCTTCTCAGAAAGAAGCTGCCTGGAGAGACTGCTGGCTCCAGGCTCTGCCTCACCACTGCAGCGTCTGACTGGACACTTACAGCAAGGGCTGTGGAGGGAGCACAGCGAGGGAGACCAGAGGCAGTGCTCCACTAGAGAATACAAAAGAGGCACCCTGCCACCATCTTGAAAACTGGGCAGGTAAGTGTTCTGGCTTGCTTGCCACAGAGCAACAGAACCAACCCAATCTCAGTGACCGGCAGAATTAACTACTCAGAGGTTGATCATGACCCAGAGGGAATATCCCGAAAACAGGAACTCCAGAGGGACAGGTTGTGTGCTGAGTCTCAGGTGCCCCACCCCCTGCCTTGATTCAATTGTGGGACTAAGGGTTGGGCCAGAAAAGGATGAGGAAGACCTCCAAAAAGATCAGTGGTGAGTCCAGGGCTTGCCAGAGACCAGTTCCAGCTGGGTTCAGGGTACCCCAAAGGTGGAGATGGCATCGGCGATTGGGGGGAAGAAGAGAGAAAGAGAGAGAGAGAGAAAGAGACTGGACTTCGGTCTAGTGCAGCAGTGATGTGTGTTATTGGGAATTACAATGGGTCTTTTATACACAAAGTCAGATGTGGGAGGGGCATCCCCCACCCACCAGAAACCTTAATCCATGAAAACTTAATCAATGATTGCCTTTAAACCCTTTTCATATGATAATCTTAAAATCCCATAACAAAGAATAACCTAATCCGTGACTGACATATTCTATAAACCTTTTTCATCCTAAACTGATTGATTTATGTCAAGTTAAACAATTCTATAGAAGCTTAAGTATTTACTTTACAAACGAAAGTGGCCCATCCCAGAATGTTTGGAATGTGGCCCAGTCCAAAGTTCACAGTGGGCTACCTGCAAGTAACCCAGCCGCATTCTTTCAACAAAATGGCTGTCTTCTAAAACTATATTCTACAATTTACACCTTCAATAAATCCTAAGATCATGACCCAGAAGCCTGTGACCAATATTAAGGCCCTTAGATGTGACATGAGTTTGAATTATAAGTTGTGTGAAATCCAAAACTGTGGTTTGAGGAAGAATGGGAGCAATGAGCTTCTAAAGTTAGCTTATGTTCATCCCGGTCTCAGAGTTTTTATGTTTTGAGCTCACAGGAGCTTAATCTGGTTAATGCTGAGTAGAAAGCAGGAGGAAATGGGGTCAATAGCTCCTGAACGCATCCTAGTGGTCTCGGGGTCAACGGCCCCTCCTGATCCCTAACGCTCAGTGGGCCTCCATGGCTGGCTCCCAACAGGGGCTGACCTAAACCCCTCCTCCCCAGCAATACTCTGAATATGAGACCCATATGGCTGGGGCATGACTGAGAGGGAGAACCCAGGTGGAGCCTGGAAGTCAGACACAATAGGAAGACTCCACTCCAGGATAAATCCGGTTGGGGTGCTCACTGCCAGAACCTGGGAAAGAGACAATCCCATAATTCCCAACTGGAGGGGATTCCCCTGGCCATATTAGAGTGGGAGGGGAGGACTAAAGCCATAACCACTCCCACTGCCCCCTTCTCCTTCTCTGGGCTGGATACTGGGGAGGTAATGAATGAGGGGGAAGTTCTGCAGGAGACAGCAGAAGGGCAGTTGAGAGGAAAAATTACAGAAACTGCCACAAGAAGGCAGGCTTCTTTTTTTGTTTGTATTTTGATTTTTTATATTTTTCCTTTGTGCATGAATGTGTATGTGAGGGATCCATCTGCATCCTCCCCACGCCCTTTTTTATCTTTCCTTTTTCTTTCTTTCTTCCTTTGTTTTATGTTTATGTGTGTATGTGAAGGATGAAGTGTTGACTTTTCAGGTTTTTTATTGCCTTTTTTTTTTTTTTTTGCTTTTTTGTTCTTCTCTTTTTTAGTTTAATGTGTGTGTGAATATGTGTAAGGGTCCGATTTGAATTCCTTTTTTTTTCTCTTTTTCTTCTCCTTTCATTTTGGGTTGGGCATGGTGTGTTTGGTTTTCCTGTTTTTATTGTTGCTTTTTGTTTTGTTTTGCTCTGTTGTTATTCCATTTTGTTTTGATGTGTGAGTTTAATTGTATTTGCCTTTGTTTCTGCTTTTGTTCTGTTTATTTTTTAAAAAATTTTGTCAGTCTTATTTCACTATACTTTTCTCTGTTCTCCACATTGCTGTTACTGTATCTTGGATTCAAGTGGTACACACACATACCCATTGCATTGTCATATATAGCGGTGGTGGGGACTGGGTCTCAGGGAACCCAGTCAGTGAACATTGTGATTTTCAAGTAGTTTCTGATTCCTAGCAACCCACCCTCCACCTTATACAACTCTCAAAACTACAAGAGACAGCAAGGTTTCCCACCCATAGCCCTATTTCAAAATAGAACAAAATCAGAGTACTGATTAGGGAAGAATAGAGGGCTGAGCAAACATCAGGAGTGAAAACCTCTCCCCCGCTACTGAATAATGCAACTAAAGAGAAAGAGATCTATCACAAATCAGAAAAAATCAATGAAAGAACACAGATAATTTCCCATGTAACAATGAGAAAACACCTGAAATATCAGACCTCAGAACTCAAACAATGGAAGTCACCAATGACCAGCCCCAGAATGCAACAAGGATTAGGGAATGGAAAGAGTGAATAAGAGTCAAGAAAGACAACATGCAACACTGAAAGAACTTGTAACAGAGATTTTCAACATAAAAAATTTCATCCAGAAAGTAGATAACAGGATGACACACATGGAAAGCAGAATTAATCAAGCAGAAAAAGAAGAATCTCAGAACTTGAAGACAAAAACACAGAATTAACGCACTCTGTAAAAAACAGAAAGAAAACTCAGAAAGAAAGAACAAAGCATCCAAGAGATGTGTGAATATATCAAGAGGCTGAACCTATACCTGACTAGTATCCCAGAACAAGAAGGGGAAATGGAGAACACCTTGGATCAAGTATTCCAGGAGGTTATCCAAGAAAACTTTCCCCATCTCACCAGAGATGTGACCATCCAAACACAGAGAAGCCCAGCAACTCATCAAATGAGAAGACCAACCCCCAGACACATAGTAATTCGCTTACACAAAGTAGGCACAAAAGTAAAAAGCCTAAAGTCAGCAAGAGAGAAAAGTCAGAATACCTACCAGGGAAAACCAATCAGAATAGCAGCAGACCTATCAGCAGAAACACTACAATCTAGAAGGGACTGAAGTTCAATATTCAAAGTCCTCAAAGATAAACAATTTCAATCAAGAACTTCCTACCCAGCGAAGCTTAGCTTCATCAATGATGGAGAATTAAAAATCCTTCCCAGACATCCAAGCCCTAAGAGATAATGTGGCTTCCAGACCAGCTCTATAGGAGACACTTTAAAAGGTATTAAGCACAGAAGAAAGAATGTATACATAAAAATCTAATGTGAGCTGGGCTCGGTGGCTCAGCCTGTAATCCTGTGCCTTTGGGAGGATGAGGTGAGTGGATTGCCTGAGCCCGCGGGTTCAAGACTCGCCTGGGCAGGGAGACCTCATCTCTACAATAAATCAAAAAATCGGCTGGGCGTGGTAGCGCATGCCTGTAATTCTGGCTACTCAGAAGGCTGAGGTGGAAAGATCACCGAAGTCCAGCAGGTTGAGGCTGCGGTGGCTGGGAGCGGCCACTGCACTTCAGTCTGGGCGACAGAGTGAGACTCCAACTCAAAAAAAAAAAAAAATCTAATGTGGATTTACTAAATCAAATGATTGTGTGTTTAAATTTTTGATACATAATTCCAACTGTTCACACTCTTAGTAGCCAATATAAGACACTATAAATTTCTCCAAACCTTTGCCAGCCCAGTGTCCTGTCAAATAATTGTTCCTTGCCCATCAGAGAGGTGAAAGAAGAAACTCATGGTTTACTTTACAAAACTTTATTATCAGTAAAAGTAACCACATTTTGGCCTACTTTAATAAAGTGGGGTTGCTCTCTTTTCATTGATTTGTGAAAGTTAATTATAATTGATGTGATCTCTGCATCTGTAATAAAAATTGCATATGGTTTCTTTATTTTACCATAGTGTCTTTTTGCTTTGCTTAAATCTTTTCTAGAAAAAACTTCACTGGTTGTAACTTGGTGCCTAATTTTTAAAGTCATTAATTTAATCAAAATTAAGTTTGTTTTTGTGGATTTAGTCTTTGACATTCTATGATAACTGCTTTTTGTTTTCAAGTTTTTTCAAATGAAACTGCTATAACACATATAATTACAAAATGAGCAAGAGTATTATGCTGTTACAACAAAAGAAACCTCATTTTATAATTCCCATACAGGAATACTCAGCCTAACTAATAAGAGAGCTTAAATATTTTACCCCTACACCAAGTAGCTTAGCAGCCCCGGGTAATGATAAAATCAAAATATCAGCAAGCCCCTCCAGGATCTCTGAAAACAGTGAAGGTTTTTTAGCTGTTGCCATCTCTTCTTTTAGTCGCTTTATCTCATTATTTAAGTCCTCAGATTTCTTTTCAAATCCTTCTGCAAGCAGTTCTTCTTGGACCTATAAAAGGGGAAGAAGTCCACTTTTGAAAATCATCAATATCTAAGATCCAGTGTCTTGTTATTTAGCAAATTTATTAGTTAAGCCCTTGTGCCTATTTTCTATCATTTTAGGACATTGATGATATTTTCCAACATTTCCAGATGTTTGGACCTGAATAGTTAGAGTATGTATGGTTTATAGCATTGTGAGATTCCCTCTGAACTCTCTCACTGGGGTGAAGAGGAGTTTTGTTCCAGAGAAAGAATGCACCTTGGGAACAAATGCAGGTTTAATTCTGATTAATCCTCAGTTCCACTGAGGTTGCATAGCCATGCTCATCTAAAAAATAATGGAGATTTCTAATGATGTATAGAACATTGGCTGTCAAGCTTCAGGTTGGGAAAAAAAATGTACAGGTTGTACAGGATGAATAAGACAGACTTGGAAACAAATAAGGTAAACTCAGAGCTTTCAGCATCTTACATTGAATATCAGGCAACATCTGATACTTTTAGAGCAGGTAAATTATTGCAGGTCTCTTTGATGGTTTTTCAAGAGTCCTGACTAGTGGACTAAATGGTTTTTCAAGAGTCCTGACTAGGTCTCATTAAATTGGGGCACAGTGAGACGATCCTATGATCACCAGACACAGCAGTTTAGCACCTTGGGGAATGTCATGAGTACTCTCCAAAGTCCAATAGGACAGAAAATGCTAAAGTCTTTTAGATGTACAGGCGTCAGTAAGATTCAAATGTATTTGAGGCTTTAGTGAAGCATATAACTTTTAGTGAAACATGTACACAAAAGGTACAACTCCTTCTTGAATTGTGACTGCCATTAAAATTTTGTCTGTTCTCTTTCTGAGGAACCAGGGCATTGTCCCTCAAGCAATGCCAGGTTTCATCCAGACTTACCCTCAGTTTGTGCTCCAGCATCTTTTCCTGCTCCTGCACAAGTTGTTCTCTTTCCCTCTCCATTTTCTCCTTCAGCTGGGCGATGTTTTCCCGGAAACTTCTCTCTTGAGCCTCCATCAGTTGCTGCTGCTCCTTCTGTTTTTGTCTTAGCAGCTCCTGTTTCTTCTCAGCTGCTTCTTTCTGGGCTCGCTCCGCTGTTTCACGAAGGTTTTAGAGAGGAAATGAAATAGCAGTCAGGCCTGAGTTCTACCCTCCAGAGCTCAGAGACCAGGCTGACTTTGAAAATGGAAGGAGTTGAAAAATTATGAATCTCTGAATTCCCATTAGCCATGTCATCAAGAATATGTATTGGAATGTTATAGAAAGATGCTGACTGGCTGGATGTGCAGTCCCATCTCCCCTTGATATTTTCAGATTTAGCACAGCTTGTGTTCCTAGTAGGAGGAAGCTCTTGTATTAGGAGACTTTTTCTGTTAGATCATCAAGAGGGTATTGCAGGAACCTATCCGCTTCTTGACAGCGGAGCTCTGCCCCTGCTGTACTCACTTGCTATGGCCTTTTCTCCAGCAGTGAGGGCTTTGTCTGCCTGCAGGATGGATTCTTCCATAACCAGTTGTGACTTCAGGAAGCTCTGGAGAACCTCGTCTGCCTATGGAACAAGAAGAAGGAAAGATCTATCTGGCAGCAAGCATCTAGTCTTCTGGTTTGAAAATTATTGTTCAAAAAAACCTCAAATCTGATATTATAAATTCTGCATCTTGCCTAGGATCACACAGTGGTTTCTTTCTTTCCATGGACAGAAGAAAAACAAAATAGAAGCTCTTTGTTGTGACATGAAAGCCCTGTGCAGCAGCCTCCTTTTTAGCTCCTCAGCCTCCTTTCCCAGGAATGTTGCCCACTCCCAACCCAGGGTGTAATACACAGATTTATGTGCAGTTCTCTAGACACACAACCTCCCTTGTTTACAGTATTGGCATTTGCTTACTCCTGCCTGGATGCTGTGCTATCTTTTCTTAACTAGGATAACATCTATCAATACTTCAATTAGCAGTTCCTACCTCTCTGCCAGGTACTTTTCTAGGCTGCCTTCTAGGTTTTATTCCTGGCTTTATTGAAGGATGATTTACAAATAAGAAATGTATGTCTTTGAAGGTATACAGCACAGTGTTTTGATATACATATTTTCTGTTAAATGATTAGTTGATGCTAACCAAGCTAATTAACAAACCCATCACCTCATATTGTTATCTTGTGTGTGTGTGTGTGTGTGTGTGTGTGTGTGTGTGTGTGTGTGTGTGTGTGTGTAATGGCATTCCTTGAGATTTGCTGTCTTAGTAAATTCCAAGTGAACGATACATTATTTTAATCACAGTCACCAAGTTGCATGTTTTGTATTCAGGCCTTATTGACATTGTAACCCAGTGTGATTTCTTTTCAATATTTCCCCTCTTCCCCTACCCCTCTGCCCCTAGCAACTAAAATTCTACTTTCACTTAATATGAGTTCAGTCCTTTTCGTATTCCTGTAGAAGTGAGTCATGTAATATTTATCTTTCTGAATCTGGCTTTACTAGACATAATATCCTGTCATGTTGCCACAAATGGCAGGATTTCCATCCTTTTAAAGTTGAATAATTTTTCACATATTCATCTGTGGATGGATATTTAACACTATCATAGCTGGGGACTGTAATACCCCACTCA
Source organism: Carlito syrichta (assembly GCF_000164805.1). Taxonomy (NCBI): domain Eukaryota; kingdom Metazoa; phylum Chordata; class Mammalia; order Primates; family Tarsiidae; genus Carlito; species Carlito syrichta. The sequence continues at coordinate 129,537 of NW_007260458.1, read as the reverse complement.
CAACCCTAGAGAGATCATAAGGACAAAAAATCAGCAATGAGATCTGGAACCTCAATGTGATTCTTGACCAAATGGACTTAATTGATAACTATAGAACACTTCACCCAAGGACCACATAATATACATTCTACTCATCACCACACGGAATGTACTAAAGATTGACCACATACCTGGCCATAAATCAAGCATAAACAAATGTCAAAAGATTGAAATTTTGCCATGCATCTTTTCAGACCGCAGTGGAATAAAAATAAACATCAACACCAACAAGGTTCCCCCAAACCAACAAAGACATGGACACTAAATAGCATGATGCTAAACAACTCCTGGGTCAATGATGAAATCAAAACAGAGACTAAAAGATACCTGGAAACAAATGAAAATGAAGAAACATCTTATCAAAAGCTCTGGGATGCCATGAAAGCTGTAGTAAGAGGGGAATTCATCTCTCTACAAATGCACATGAAGAAAATGGAAGGATCACAAATTAACAGCCTAACAAGTCATCTAAGGAAGATGGAAAAGCAAGACCACCAAAACCCTAACTTCAGCAGAAGAATCCAGATCACCAAAATAAAAGCCCAAATCTGGACATAGAAGACAAAAGATACTACAAAAAAATCAGTGAAACAAAAAGCTGGTTCTTTGAAAGGATAAACAAGATTGATGATCCCCTAGGTAGACTGACCAAGAAAAAAAGAGAAAAAGCCCAAATAAACACAATCAGAAACACAAAAGATGAAGTCACATCTGACCCTGAAGAAATACAAAAGATCATTAGAGAGTACTATGTACACTTGTATGGAAACAAACTTGAAAACCTTAAGGAAATTGAGGACTTTCTGACATCACACAACCTGCCTAGGTTGAAACAAGAAGAAATTGAGACCCTAAACAGACCAATAACAATCAAGAAATTGACTATGTAATAAGAAAACTACCCACACACAAAAAAAGCCCTGGACCAGATGGCTTTGCAGCAGAATTCTATAAGAGTTCTATTCTATATGGAGGAGCTGATACCAATCCTACTGAAAGTATTCTAGGCGATTGAGAAAGATGGAACTCTCCCCAAATCATTTTATGAAGCCAACATCACATTGATACCCAAGTCAGGTAAAGACCCAACAAAGAAAGAGAACTACAGGCCAATATCTTTGATGAACATAGATGCTAAAATTCTCAACAAGATCCTAGCAAACTGGATTCAACAACTCATCTCAAAAATCATCCATCATGACCAAATAGGCTTCATCCCTGGGACACAAGATTAGTTCAACATTTGCAAGACCATAAATGTAATTAAATACATCAACAGATGTCAAAACAAAAGCACATAATTATATCATTAGATGCACAATAAGCTTTTGATAAAATCCAGCACCCCTTCTTGATAAAAACACTTGAACATCTAGCCATACATGGAACTTATGTCAAAATAGTAAAAGCCATCTATGAGAAACGCACAGCCAACGTACTCCTAAACAGACAAAAATTGGAACCATTTCCCCTGAAAACTAGAACAAGACAAGAATGCCCACTCTCATCCCTCCTGTTCAATATAGTATTGGAAGTCCTTTCTAGAGCAATCAGAAAACAGAAGGCAATCAGGGGTATCCAAATAGGAAAAGAGGAAGTAAAGTTATCTCTCTTTGCAGATGACATGATTGTGTACCTTGAAAACCCAAGAGAATCTGTCAAAAGCCTCCTTGCCCTAATAAAGGACTTTGGCAAAGTCTCAGGGTATAAAATAAACGTGCAAAAGACAATTGCCTTTCTTTACACCAATAATAAACAAACAGAAACCCAAATAAAAAGCACAATCCCATTCACAATAACCACCAAAAAAATGAAATACCTTGGCATCTTCCTAACAAGAGATATGAAAGACCTTTACAATGAAAACTACAAAACACTGCTCAAAGAAATCAAAGATGACACAAACAAGTAGATAAATATCCCATGATAATGGATTGGAAGAATCAATATTGTGAAGATGTCCATCTTACCTAAGGCAATCTACAGATTTAATGCAATACCCATTAAATAGCATTCTTATCAGATCTTATCAACATTCTTATCAGAGCTAGAAAAAACAATACAGGAATTCATATGGAAATACAAATAGCCAAGAATAGCCAGAATAATCCTTAGCAAAAAAAAAAAAAAAAAAAAAAAAAAAACCCAAAAAACAAAAAAACAAAGCAGGAGGTATCACAATACTAGACTTTAAACTTTACTATATAGCTACAATAATCAAAACAGCCTGGTATTGGTACAAGAACAGGCATATAGACCAATGGAATACAATTGAGATTCCAGAAGCAAAACTTCAATTTCTCAACCAACTCATCTTTGACAAAGCCTCCACCACCCACCACTGGGGAGAAGAGAACCTATTCAGTAAATGGTGCTGGGAAAACTGGCTGACCATACGCAGAAGATTCAAACAAGACCCCTATTTATCCCCATACACAAAAATTAACTCTAAATGGATCAGACACCTAAATGTAAAACCTCAAACCATAGAACTTTAGAAAATGCTGGACATACCCTTATGGAAGTTGGAACTGGCATCCAATTCCTGAGCAAAACCCAAAATGCACAGGCCATAAGAGATAAGATACACAAGTGGGATCTCATTAAACTGACAAGTTTCTGCAAAGCCAGAGAAATCATCAAGAGAGCAGGGAGACAGCCATAGACTAGGAAAAAGTATTCGCCAACTCCAGGTCTGACAAAGGCCTAACATCAAGGATCTACAAGGAACTCAAACATGCTGAAAAGAAAAAATCAAACAACCCCATTGCAAATTGGGCAAAAGATATGAACAGACACTTCTCAAAAGAAGACATATGAGCGGCCAACAGATACATGAAGAAATGTTCAACCTCACTAGTCATCAAGGAGATGAAAATTAAAACTAAGTACTGAGATACCACCTAATTCCAGTCAGAATGGCCATTATGAATAACTCAAAAAATAACAGATGCTGGAGAGAATGTGGTGAAAAGGGAACACTTCTATACTGTTGGTGGGAGTGTAAACTAGTACAGCCTCTGTGAAATCAGTGTGGCAATTCCTAAAATCTCTAAAAATTGACCTCTCATATGATCCTGCAATCCCCCTACTGGGAATATACCCCGAAGAACTCAAATCACCCTATAAAAAAGATACCTGCACACATATGTTTATTGCAGCATTGTTCACAATAGCAAGATAATGGAACCAACTATGCTGTCCATCAAAAGAGGACTGGATTAAAAACATGTGGTAAGGCTGAGGTGAGTGGATTGCCTGAGCCCGCGGGTTCGAGACCCGCCTGGGCAGCAAGACCTCATCTCTACAATAAATCAAAAAATCAGCCGGGCGTGGTAGCGCATGCCTGTAATTCCAGCTACTTGGAAGGCTGAGGCGGAAAAATCGCCGGAGCCCAACAGGTCGAGGCTGTGGTGGCCGGGAGCGGCCATTGCACTCCAGTCTGGGTGACAGAGTGAGACTCCAACTCAAAAAAAAAAACAAAAAAACATGTGGTACGTATACACCATGGAATATTATGCAGCCATAAAAAAGAACAAAATCATGAATTTCGCAGCAACCTGGATGGAATTGGAGTTTATAATACTGAGTGATCTCTCACAGAAACAAAGATCTGAGTATCATGTGTTCTCACTCATAAGTGGACCCTGAACAACTATCGTAATACTATAAGAAAAAGGATTGACAGTGGCAGGAAACTATGGGGGGGCAGGGAGGGGAAGGGAGGTGGGATTAATGTTAGTCAATATCTGTCTGGGGACGGGGGGCACACCTCATCAACAAGGGTACTTGCACAATATGTATTTGTCTACCTAACCCTTAACTGTACCCCACAATTTTAAAATTAAAAATATGTTAAAAAAAAAAGAATGTACCAGCAGCTGTTAAAAATAATAAAGCACTTCAGTAAAGTTGCAGAATATAAAATTAACATTAAAAAATCCGTTATATTTTCTATATACTAAAAAAAAAATCTGAAAAAGAGAGCCATTGCTTTTACAATAGCCTCAAAAAGAACAATACTAATGAATAAATTTAATCAATGATATGGAAGATCTGTACACTAAAAGCTATAAAACATTGATTAAATAAATTAAAGAAGGCATAAAATAGAGAGTTATTCCATGTGCATTGACTGGAATAATAATTATTACTAAAATTCCCCTTACTACCCAAAGTCATCTACAAATTTAATATAATTCCTATTAAAATCCCAATGATATTTTTCACGCAAATAAGAAAATAATTTCTGAAATTCATATGGAACCATGAATGATACTAAATAGTCATTGCAGTCATTAGCAACAACAAAAAAAAAGCCAGAGGTAACACATTTCCTGATTTCAAAATCTGCTACAGAGCTATAGTAGTCAACTAGTATAGTATGGAACACAAATAGATACATAGACCAATAGAAAAGAATAGACAGCCAGGATGTAAATCCACACATTTAGAGTCAAATAATTTCAACAAATGTAACCAGAACGCACAATATAAAGAGGCTAGCCTTTTCAATAAATAGTAATGAGAAAACTAGATATCCAAAACAATAAAATCAGACTTTACATTACACCATACACAAAATCATCCACAAATGGATTAAACACATAACTGTAGGACTAGAAACTATAAAACCTTGACACTGCCCTTGGCAATGAGTTTTTAGATCAGACACTAAAAGCACAGGCAACAAGTACAAAAATTAATTGAACTACATCAAACTAAAAGTTTCAGCACAGTACAGGAAATGATCAACAAAACAAAAAAGCGATATATAGAATAGGGGAAAATACTTGCAAAGCATATATATGATATGGTGGCAATATCTAAAACATATAAGGAAATCATATAACTCAATCAAAAAACAAACAAATAAGCAAAGTACCTAAATAGACATTTCTCAAAAAAATTAGTGACCAAGTATGTGAAAATTGTCCAATATCACTATTCATCAGGAAAATTAAAAAAATAATGAGACATTATCTCATACCTATGAGAATGTCCATTATCATTATCACAGCGTCAAAAAATAACATGTGTTGGCAGGATATATAGACAAGGTAATCCTTGGAAACTGTTGGTAGGAATGTAAGTAGGTACAGTCATCATAGAACACAGGACAAAGTTTTCTCAAAAGGAAAATATCTGAGTTTCCAATGGCTGCCAACTATATAAATGATTCCTATCAGCTCCACCATTCACTGGCTGTGTCATCTTTAGGCAACTTATTAGCTTCTCCAGTAATTACTTTTCTCAACTGTAAAATGTGGAAGATGAAACTCATAATCCATCAAGCTTATCTAATATTATACCTGGTATAGCAAGTGAATGTGTGTTAGCTATATGTTTATCATCATCCTTATCACTATCAGCCCATACCAGTATGATAACTGTAATCATACCATATCCAATTGACTATCAATTCTTCTATCTCAGGCAAGATCATAGGCTTCTGATAGCAAAGTTGTATGCTTCGTAATATATCCTCTATAGTTAGCACAAAAACTATTAGCTTGATAAATAAAATGAAAGATTAGTTTCATCTGGGTTCCTTATTTTAAATCCTCTTTGGAAGGATATACTTGTAGTGTCTTTAAGAGTGTCTAACTACTTGTAAAAACTAAAAATGTCAGTATACTGCTATGTTCTGCTTTCATTTCATAATGGTGCTGTGATCTTACATTTTCAAAAAGGGCAATAAATACCCTCTGACCACACTCTAGTAACCATTTCCCCCTCCCCTTATTCCTCACCTTAACTCCTTTTCTGGGCACTAGGTTGTAGTCCAGTTCAACCTTTTTCTTTGCTTCTAAGTAGAGATTGTGTCCTCCAGGGTTAGAGAAAGCTCCCCTTGAAATGCTTTCCATCAGGGACTTCGAAAGTCGCTCAAGCTCAGCTTGGCAATGTTTGACAGATGCATCTTCATTCTGCAGCACAAAGTCTTCTTTCTTTTGCTCTATGGTTGTCTACCAGGGAAATGGAAGGAGACACACCAGAGAGAAGCTGTTAGAAGAGAAGGTCCTACTGTGATCCTCTTTGAAGAAGAAATGAGTTGCCCTCAAAATGGACTAAGATGTGGGCTATACCAGGAGTCAGACCCAGTTCTGATCAAATCTCTGTGTGACCTGCAGAAAGTCACTTACCTCTCTGGGGTCAGGCTCAATATCTGTAAAATCATGAGGTTGGAGAACATAAACTCCATTGTTTTTTTTAATCTGTAGTATCATTAACAGGCCTCTGATTTCCAACCATAAGCAATAGTAAGTAGAATCCTGGCTAAAAGTAAAATTTCCTCAGAAAATGTAGGCTGCTATGAACAAAAATACATACATGGCAAAACAATTCCCCAGTAATGAGTTAAGTGTATTATGAAAAGAGATATGAGTAATCTGTGCATTTTTTTTCAATGAGATTTGAATATGTGAAGATATAGGAACAGAATTTTATTTTGTTTATACTTGTGAATTACAGTTCAGCTGGATTTCTTCAACATGAATTAAGAAAATTTTCTCACTTTTATGTAAGTCCCAGGTAGACTGAAAGATAAACTTTCAGTAAACCTGCAGAGAGTCAGTTGACTTAAGATATCCCATAAGTTTTCTAACCCCTTATTGTCCACATTCTGTATATTCCTGGGCCTGTGTATATGATGGATATTAATCCTGTGATTAAACTATGTTACACAGTACAGGTTGACTTTAATAATAAATGTAGTGTACCCTGTTGGGCACAGCCTAATTACATAAGCCCCAAACCAGTTTTTCTTCCAGCTGATGTCAGTACAGTAAACAAAAGGGATTATAAGCAGCAGGATTTGTTGCATTTTTGCTGGCTAGAATATGGAGGGTATTTTTTCTATAGGAAAGCTAAGCGTATTTGACAACTTATTTTTAACCTATGTTATAATGAGTAGAGTACTGTCAAACCCTGATAAGGACTTCCTACCTAAAGAACTTGATCTAATCATTTGTGTTGTTTTAGGAGGTTAAACTAATGGCAATTTGTTGTGCACCATAGGAAAAAAAAGTGACAATCATTTAGAAAAAGTACAATCTCTAGCCTATAGAGTCACTAAAATCCAGGTTCCTTTCACAATGGTAAGGAGATTAGCCATGGGGTCAAAAAGTAGACTTCAGGCCTCATCTCAGAAGGGCAGGAATCAGGAATGATAAATGCCAAAATTACCACAAGCTCTTTCTGGAACTCCCGCTTGTCATCCTTGAAGGAGTGCTCCATGAAGACTTCAATAGCTTCCTTCTCACAGGCTGTGTGCAAGTCCAGCAGCTCCTGGAGTGTGTCTGTGGGGAGCTTCAGCCGCTGAACCATCTGATGGCTGTAGTGGTCAACTGCCTTCTGCACAGCCGCTGAGTTCTCAAACTTTGCCAGAGTTGTCACTGCATTCTCCAGACAAGGTATTCCTCCACTGTTGATGGCATCCACATAGGTCACCAACAGAGTCCCCAACCCTGAATGAAACATATATATATGTCATTCACTGTTTTGCAAGATTTAAGGACCAGAATTCTAAGACTCACAAAAATACTATTTATCTTAAAGTTTTCTACCCTTCTTTTTCTTAATCCATGAATCCAGTTCTTTATAATAGCATCACTGGTTTTCCTATTCACTCTTTCTTTTATGCCTCTTAAATTTACCAAATTACAAAATTAAATTACTGAGTGCAACCAATATGTTTTAAGGTTTTCTAGAAAACTACTTTCTCATATAAATAAAAGACAAATGAGTTATTAGATAGATAAAGGTAACTACACAATTTGTGAGTCCTAGTTGTAAACAAAAATGCACATCCCTTATAAAAAATGTGATCAGGAATTTGAAGACAGCATCATAGAGTGCTGAACAAAGCATGGGCCCATCTCAGCAAGGGGACTGGTTTATCATAGGCACAGGTCATATGCCTATGAAGCCAGCTCTGCACAAAAAATGAGATTTATTTTGTACAGAGTTTATTAAAAGTCCAAGAAAAAAAAAGCTTTACATAAATCAGGGCAATTCTACCTTCCATACTGTAGTACTGTAGTAATCTACACACACACACACACACACACACACACACACACACACACACACACACACAATCAAACCATGATATATTTTTGTCGAACCTGTAGCAGGTGACCTCAGTGGTAAGCAGGCCAATTCATTTGGTTCACCTTGATGGAAATGGAACATGGTACCTGTGTCTCTGAATAGTGCTTTCAAATGTATACTCCACAGGATACTCACTGCTGCCCATAATGGTGTCCTTACCTATGAATACCGTCAATATTGCTAAAGCATAGAGATTAGTACAGGCCTACAGATCAGTTCTTATAAATGTTCTTTATTAATAGATTCACAGTTTAAATACTTTTATTGTTTTTGATAACTTTTAGTCACCGAGAACTGCAGATGCAATGTGCTACTCCATTCTGGAATGTCTCCTAAAGAACCTGCAGTTGACCACTCATAATGACAGTGCACACCTGCTTCCAAAGGGTAGACCACAGATATATTAAAACTTGTCCTTGCTGTGTGCCCCTGAGGATATTTAAATTTGTTTCTCAAACTCTCAATAAGCTTGCGTGAAGGAGTGCTGCTCGGTGAAAATAGACAAGGTATATCATATATGTACATTGGTCAGAAAATACATAGCAGGCCATGAGTTCCAGGCAAGTTCATCAAGAGTCTGAGAAACAATTATCTTTCTCTCTCAATGAACTTGCCTGGAACTCATGGTCTGCCACTTATTTTTTGACTGATGTAAATTTATAAAATATCTTACACAGCTTCACTGAAAAACACTCATCATATAGGGCTTCTTTCTCATCTTGCAGAAATCTCCTTAACAGCTGTTTTTACTTATGTCATTCACATATTTATTTTGTGAGGTATATTTGGCCTCAAGAAATCTTCATGTTAGTAAACTTTAAGAAATATGCACTTCTACATGTGGCATGAATGTTTGCTACTTCAATCTTCTATACATCAAGAAACAAAATTATTTGTTCCAATTATCTGTCAACCCACAGAAACATCATAACTCCATCACACACACTGAACCACAGACAGACATGCTTTGGAAACAAGAAACTCACGATTCCCGGTGACTATGATTCTGCCTCTCAGGGTCTTGGTCTTTGCATTAGTGAAGATGTATGAAGAGAATTTTTTGGATTGCACCAGGAAATTCTTTTCCAGTTTGTCTTCTGGCACTTGTTCGATATGAAGTAGGAGATTTTTGTCACTTGTAGGCCGGTCAAAGACAAAGCACTTCCGTTTTGGAAAGAAACGCCTGATACACTCTCTAGGCATGTTGGACTTTTGGATATTGGGATTCTTGCCTGTGAAATATAAAAAGAGTGATCACTGAAGGGTCAGTTTGTAGGTAAGAAGGCTGAGGACATTTCCAGGGACCTTTACATCAATATATTTCCTCTACCTTGTGTATCTTTTATTCAAGCATACAATACAGCTTTGTGCTGATCTAACCAAGGTTTGAAAAATCCATTTTTGTTCAAGGGCAAGAATGAGGAAAAGCACTTCTAGAGAAAATGGGGAGGCAATCATCATAAGTGAAGAAACTTGTTATTGTCTTCCTTTGCCTTGTGTGGTGGCTAGGAGATTGACTATTGTGTTTTTGAATGATTAATGAATCAAAAAAAAGATGTCAGAAATACATTGCTGATATTAGAGTCCCATGTCAGAAATGTAAGCTCTAAAGTAATATAATGCAAGAAATAAGAACCAGATGTTGCTGGGAGCAATCTCACGAGGATGACAGATAATTCCCAAGGTGGTAATGAAAACTATTTCAAAACCAGAGGCAGAAATTATAAATATCATAAATATGTTTAGAGATTCCTTTAGCAGAAAAATCCAGAGTAAAGCTAATCTAAGTATAATTTGAAAATCTCATCACTTTTCTATGTCAGATGATATTGGAGTTGACATTGTCTTGCAGAGGGATAATGTGGCACATACTTGTTTTTTCAAAATAAATGTTTATGAAAAGGATGACAGAATGAATGAACCAAAAAAAGATATTGATTAGCCGGGCTTGGTGGCTTAGCCTGTAATCCCGCGCCTATGGGAGGATGAGGTGAGTGGATTGCCTGAGCCTGAGGGTTCGAGATCCGCCTGGGCAGCGAGACCTCATCTCTACAATAAATCAAAAAATTAGCCGGGCGTGGTAGCGCGTGCCTGTAATTCCGGCTACTCGGAAGGCTGAGGCGGAAGGATGGCCGGAGCCCGGCAGGTCAAGGCTGTGGTGGCCGGGAGCGGCCACTGCACTCCAGTCTGGGCGATAGAGTGAGACTCCAACACACACACACACACACAAAAGATATTGATTCTAGGTGCAATCAGTTGTCTACTGTTAAATATAATTCAAACTGATTATAAACTTGTCATACATTGACAACATGTTATATAAGGCTGTAGTATAAGGAAGGTGTTACGAAAAAGTTAAAATGAAAGGTTTTATCAGAAACACATATCAATATTTTCTTTCTTGAATCATTTAGTGTATAAATCTCTAGTTCTCTGAAGAAAGTAACTATCTAGGCAGGTTAAATATACTGAGTAAAATATATTTTCTTTTTTTTTGAGTTGGAGTCTCACTCTGTCGCCCAGACTGGAGTGCAGTGGCCGCTCCCAGTCACCGCAGCCTCGACCTGCTGGGCTCCGGCAATCCTTCCGCCTCAGCCTTCCAAGTAGCCAGAACTACAGGCGCACGCTACCACGCCTGGCTAATTTTTTGATTTATTGTAGAGATGAGGTCTATGCCAAGTTGTCCAGGCGGGTCTTGAACCCACGGGCTCAGGCAATCCACTTACCTTGGCCTCCCAAAGCACGGGATTACAGGCTGAGCCACCGAGCCCGGCCATAAAATATATTTTCAAAAGTAGGATATTTGACTTCTTGTGATTCTGTTTTTACTGACTTCCTTACTGATTAGGTAATTTCATTTAAATGGAATATTTAAATATCTACACTTAATGAAGAACAATAATACACGAGTATTAGGACGTGGTAATATTAATTGTGATCCTCAATTTTTTTTTCATGATTACTGCTTAGTCTAACGTCATTTGAGAGAACATTGAGTTTTACATTTCCAGCCACTGAAAATTTTCAAATAATAATAACTACTAAAATCATCGACATGTGTCAATCAATAACCACTGCTATCATGGGCCTCTATCCACTCTCATATAAACATTTATATCACGTGCTAATATAAATAACCTTCATTGATCCCACCACCTAGTGAAACTGTGAATGCCCAGGTTATGCTCTGATACCTGGATTCAGCTTCAAGGCATTCTCCAAGTACTCATCTTCTGTGATTACTTGATCACCTAACTTCAAATCCAACGTGAAATCCCGGACAGTCCAAACAAAGTCTGGAAAGAAACTTGCAAATTCGATGGAGTCTTCTATGGCATCAGGGCTGCGGTGAGATTTTATCCTAATTAGCTCTGTTAGTTCAGTCACGTAGCTGTGATCTTCGTTAAGGAAGGAGAAGCACCGCATATCACAATTTCCAGAAGTCTCTTAGAAACTAGTTTTTATTTTTATTTGTATTTATTTAGTTTTTTGAGTTGTAGTTTCATTCCGTTGCCCAGGCTAGAGTGCAGTGGCACACTCACGAACACTGCAGCCTTGACCTGCTGGACTCAGGCAATCCTTCTGCCCCAGAACTACAGTGCTACCACACTTGGCTTATTTTTTGATTTATTGAAGAGACGGTGTCTCACCAAATTGGCCAGGCTGGTCTTGAACCCCCATGCTCAGGCAATCCTCTTGCCTTGGTCTCCCAAAGTGCTAAGATTACAGGCTTGAGCCGCCATGCCCAGCCTAGAAACTAGTGTTTAAAGTATTCCCTTTTGCCTGTGTCCAATCTTACTCAACCAGTACAACTGAGTCACAGCAAAAATAACAAAGAATCAGGATCCATTCTCCTAAACTTAGTAAAACGAGGCTCTTCACTTCCTGGAAGGATACTGCAGCTGTTCCAGTGCCTGGTGGTTGATGGTGCTCATGCTGTTATAGACAAAGGTGCTGCTCAGAAGAACAGCCAGGGCAAAGATCCAGGCATCATTCTTAGGGTCAGCCTAGAAAACAATTTGAAAAACTCTGTGGAAAACAGTGTGGCGATTCCTAAAAGATCTAAAAATTGACCTTTCATATGACCCTACTATCGCTCTACTGGGAATATACCCAGAGGAACTAAAATCACTCTATGAAAAAGATATCTACACATGTATTATTGCAGCATTATTCACAATAGTAAGAACATAGAACCAACCGTGATGCCCATCAAAAGAGGACAGGATGAAAAAAATGTGGTACATGTACATGATAGAATACTACGCAGTCATAAAGAAGGACAAAAATCATGAACTTCACAGCAACCTAGATGGACTTAGAGTCTATAATACTGAGTGATCTATCACAGAAACAAAGAAGTGAATATCACATGCTCTCACTCATAAGTGGACCTTGAACAATTATTGTAATACTGTAAGAATAGGATTGGCAGAGGAAGGAAACTGTTGGGGGGCAGGAGACAGGATTGGCAATAGTGGGAATCTGCTGGGGGAGGGGGGCGCATTTCATCAATTAGTGTACCTGCATAATGAACATTTGTATACCTAACCTTGAATGGTACCCCATATCTTTTTTTTTTTTTGAGTTGGAGTCTCACTCTGTCACCCAGACTGGAGTGTCACCCAGCCTCGACCTGCTGGGCTCCGGCGACCCTTCCGCCTCAGCCTTCCAAGTAGCTGGAATTACAGGCATGCACTACCACGCCCGACTGATTTTTTTTTGATTTATTGTAGAGATGAGGTCTCGCTGCCCAGGTGGGTCTTGAACACGCAGGCTCAGGCAATTCACTCACCTCAGCCTCCCAAAGGTACGGGATTACAGGCTGAGCCACTGAGCCTGGCTGTACTCCACATCTTTAAAATAAAAAATTAAAAGCTAAAAAAGAAAAGAAAAAGAAAAACTGTAGGAATCTACTCTTTATTTATTCATTCATTCATTTGGCTGTTCACTCACTATTTCAGCTGGACTGTAGTTGACTAGTAGAGTAAACAGCATACATTTTAATGCGAATGCTGAATTCAAACCTCATTTTGGATATTTACACTGACTTCTCTCAAGGCATCAGTTTATTTAGCTATTAACAGAAATAAATAGCATTGTCAATATGTGTAAAATATTGAATGAAATGTCTAAAACATAGTAGATAATAAGTAATCAGTGTGCAATTATCCCATTGCGATTTTTTTCTCAATCATGGCTATGCCAAGGCCACAAATGCTATTCCGTTAAGTCCAACAACTATTAATTGTGCATCTGACAAAATGCTTGATCCTGCAATTGGTTTTGAAAATGCAAAGTTTCATATGCCGTTCCCTCAGGAAGATGACTTTCTCGAGCGGCAGATAAACATGTCAACATACAAATGCAACCAGAGTACTAATCTCTGTTGTAAGGAAAACCAAAAGGTACAAGTTCTTTTTGTTTGTTTGCTTGTTTTGTTTTGTTTTTGAGTTGAGGTCTTACTCCATCACCCAGACTGGAATGCAGTGGGATGCTCCTGGCCACTGCAGCCTCTACTTGCTGGGCTCCGGCCATCCTTCCACCTCAGCATTCCAAGTAGTCGGAACTACAGGCATGTTACCATGCCCAGCTAATTTTTCATTTATTGTAGAGATGAGGTCTCACCAAGTTGCCCAGGCTGGTCTCAAACGCGTGGGCTTAGGCAATCCACTCGCCTCTGCCTCTCAAATTATATTTTTAAAAAGTAAGATACAATGGAGGGAGGAGGAGGTCCATTATCATGGATAACAACTGTGAATTCAGAGCAAGAAGTGACCGTGTTTCACTGGGATGATGGCAGCAGAATGAAAATAGCTGAGCTTTAACAGAATGTGGACTTGTGGAGATGAAAGAATTAAGAAGGTGGCAGTGTCAACAGCCTCATCAACATTTTTAGACCATGGTCATTTAAAGGTATTACAAAGTTATTTTATTTGACTAAAGCAGTGGGTATGTGTGCCAGAGTAAATAAGGAGGTTTGAAACAAGATTTGTGGCAAGACATAAAAGACTTAATTTTTTTTTTTTTTTAAATCACACTATAAGTTCTAAGGTCAGCCAGTGGTTCTACTTCCCTCAGTTTACATTGATATGTTTTGGTCTCTTGACAAATACAATTGGATAAAAAATAAGATTTATGAAAACTAAGATTTATTCAAATCAACATTTCATTTTGGTGTTATACTGAGAGAATAATTAAGAACTTTAAACTTGAAATAATAAATTCAAAATTTTAATTCTATGCTTCCCTCCCCCACCCTCATTATTTTTTTAGTGAAGAAAGCCAAAATTCTTTCTTCAGTTCAGACTCAGACCAATATAAACAAGGAGAAAAGATTCGTTGTACCTAAAACCATAAAACAAAAAGATCTAGGATTATCCCGTTTACAATAGTTTTAGTGAATCTAGCTCATGTTTTAAAGAATTCAGAAGAATTCTTGTCCAAAGCTCAGAGAGTTGGGCCAAAATCTTGATGAGAAAACTGAAGCCTTTCTGAAGACCACTGAAATAGCTTCTTGCACTGAAGACTTATTTTTTCATGGTCTCTACCTCTGACCTCATCAACCTTACACCTCCTTAAGTAGTAAAACCCATTGATCACATAGGCTACTCCAGAAAGCTTTCTCCAGGAAAGTTTCCCTAACTCATGTGACTGAATTAGTTTTCCACTTTTTACATCTGTGTTTCCCTGTCCTGATCATACCCTATATTTCTTATCTTCATAACTTTACTTATTTGCTGGTTTGCCTGTATTTACTGCTGTATCGGTAGTCCGTAGGAAAGAGACATGAAACTCATTTCTTCAGTATAAATTGGGAATAGAAATATAATCAATAAATTACAAGAGTATTTTAGCTTGCTAAAGAAATTTGAGGAAATAGAATTTAGCCTCATTATTCATCATTGGATTTGCAGTATACAGGAATATATACAGAAGTTGAGTTGTGCTTGCAAATTAAAAGATATGAGGGCAACCAGGAGCAGCGAAGATTCTCTCTCTCACCTTTTCCACATCTCCCAGACCCTCGGTGTCTAGAAGGACCAGGGTGTGGTTTGGTTTGGTGGGGTGGGGCACACACCACATCCAGATGCCTTTGGTTTCAGACCTCACCGTGGAGCCCAGAGAAAATCCTGTGAGGGAAGAAGAGAACAAAGGGTAACAGTAGGTAGACCAGAATGCCTAACGGTTGCTTTTGTTAAACACATTGGAATGTAAATGCCTGGGATGGGGATGCGGTAAAGGGTTCCTTCCATATCAGCAAAGAGAACCAACTTAATCTCTACATATATGAGTGTATTAAAGACATTCTAAGTCTTGTTTTCTTTCTTAAACTGGTTTAGTGTGCTGAGATTCAAACCCTAAAGATGCTGAACTACCAAGTCAGAGAGGAAGTATGACCTTAGAGAAAAAAAATAAATGACTGCATGATCTTTAAAAACAGGAGCACCAAACAGGACCACAGGCTTAGTTTCTTAACAATTGATAAGAAGGCTGAGTGGTGGCTCACGCTTATAATCCCAGTACTTTGGGAGGCCAAAGTGAGAGGATTGTCTGAGCCAATGGATTCGAGACCAGTCTGGGCAACTTGGGGAGACCTCATCTCGGCAATAAATCAAAAAATTAGTTGGACGTGGTGGTGCATGCCTGTAGTTCCAGCTACTTGGAAGGCTGAGGCTGAAGGATCACTTGAGCCCAGTAGGTTCAGGCTGCAGTGGCCATGAGCTTGCTACTGCCCTCCATCCTGTGTGACAGAATGAGACTCAGCTCCGGAAAGAAAAAAAAATTAACAAGAAAAAAGGCTTCACAAAATAAGAAATGTAAATAGCAAATACATATGTGAAAATGCACTTAAACTTATTTATACTGAGGTAAATAATATGCAGCTATGCAGTTGATGGATTACCAAAAATTAAATAGTCTTGTTACCAAAATTTTACAGGATGTATAGAATTCTCAATTACTGCTAGTCAGCATGCAAATTATGTGTGAATTTTAAAAACTATTTGATTTTATCTAGAAATTTTACCTACACTCTGATTCAGAAATTCCATTTCTGAGCATGTTACACAAGGGAAGATTTTGTACATTTGCACTAGAATATAAACATAAGAGTATTCATGACAGCCTCATTAATTAAAAGCAAAAACTGGAAATAATACTGATGTTCATTAACAATTAATAAATAAACAGTTGTCAGACAGTGACATACTATTTTTAGTAAAAACATGAATTATAGGTACAAATGACAGAAAAAAACTTATACACTACTTATTGAACAAAAGAAGCAAGATATCTAAGAGTATATATATGAAGTTAAAAACGGACCAAATAAAGCTATTTTTTGGAATACACACATATTTTGTAGACCCAGTTTTAAAAAATCAAGAGTAAAAGACACGTGCCCTAAAAAAACAAAATATTGCTGAGCCTCAATGAGAGCAGAAGATGATATTATTAGACTTTCAGTGCTTTATTTCATTATCTGCATAGTGATTAAACAGGTATTCAATTTATAGTCATTAACTCTATATGTGTATTCTGCTTACATTTTACATGTCATATTTCATATGTTAGAAAGACTAAATAAAGAAAAAGGGACCATAAATTATCAAAATATTGCTATAAAATGGAGCAAAAAAAATGTGATGGTAGCCCAATTTATTTATTTGAATAGGAGTCTCACTTTTTGGTCCAGGTTGGAGTGCTGTGGCACACTCATGGCCATTGCAGCCTCGACTTGCTAGGCTCAGATGACTCTTTGGCCTCAGCCTTCCAAGTAGCTGGAACTATAGGCACGTGCAACCTCATCTGGGTACTTCTTTGATTTATCATGGAGAAGAGGTCTCTCCAAGTTGCTCAGGCTGGCTTCCAATTCAATTGCTGGGCTCAGGCAAACCTCTCACCTCAGTATTCCAAAGTGCTTGGATTGTAGGTGAAAAGCCACTGCTCCCAGTTGGTAGCCCAATTTAAATAAAGGATGTACAGGAATGCTACTGCCTACACTTCCTCATATTTATTTATGGATATGCCAAACCATATTTGTGTGCTATGTGCAATGATCACGTACTTTGTGCAAAAGTGATGTACAAGAAAAGAAAGAGAATAATTAATTGCTGGAACTGAGCTTCTGAGTAGGAAAAAGTGGATGAGATAGAAAAGACCCATGGAAGCCAGGCTCGGTGGCTCAGCCTGTAATCCCACGCCTTTGTGAGGCTGAGGTGAGTGGATTTCCTGAGCCCGCGGGTTCAAGACCCACCTGGGCAGGCGAGAACTCATCTCTACAATAAATAAATAAAAAATTAGCTGAGTGTGGTAGCGCACGTCTGTAATTCTGGCTACTCGGAAGGCTGAGGCTGAAGGATCGCCGGAGCCCAGCAGGTGGAGGCTGCGGTGGCCGGGAGCGGTCACTGCACTCCAGTCTGGGTGACAGAGTGAGACTCCAACTCAAAAAAAAAAGAAAAGAAAAGAAAAGAAAAGACTCATGGAACCCACAGAAAAATAGGGTTAGAATAACTGTTTACTACTAGACAAAAGAATGAGATTTTAGGGGTATATAGGATTGAGGTTATAAATTTGGTGGTGAGAATTAGTTTTCTTCACTGGGAGAAGTCATGCTCTTTGTTAAGATGACTCTAGAGAATGTGTGATCTGCCGGTGTTATCACTAGTTCTAAGTAAATGGCTCCCTCCCAGGACCACACTCACCATGGTTCTGTCCTGCCAGACGATTCATGAGATAGGATTTTCCTGTGCGATACATCCCTACAATGGCCACCACCACCACAGGCTGAGAAATCTTTTCAAGAATCTGTATTGCTTCCAGATTCACCTTCAGCTGCTCTTTCCGGTTTTCCACTAGACAAATGGGGGCCTTCATGATGGATTCAGAGGCCATGGTAACCTGCAACACAGAAAAACCACTTGGTAGAATGCAAGATGCTGAACTCATCCTAACAGTTACCCTCAGCACATTCTTGTCAGCTTCTTGCTTGCAGAAAGCTTCTATAAGCTTCCTGCATTTTGGATATTTTTAAATTTTGTCCAACATGCCAAGGACTAGTACAGATAACTTATTTACATTATCTTATGATCCTTACTATAGCAGGAACCTTCCAGAGAGAGATGTGACACTGAGGCTATTGCCAGGAAGCAGTTTTCCTCTGCTGGCCCTGGCTCAGTGGATTCATATCCAAAGGCTGAGGTCTAAACACAGTGAGGCACTGCCCTATGTACATTTCAGTTTTTTTGTCTCCCATATAAGGCAGCAAATTAGCATCTTTCATTCAATCATATACCTTGTAACTGGAGGTGGCAGTTAGTATTACTTGTTACCTACTGACTGGTCTTACATACAAGGTCACTATTTGGATTGGATTCTGCCAAATGTTTTAAAAGTTTTAGACATGTAGCCTGCCAAAGTAAAAGCCCACAAAAAACTGTGAAAAGCCCGCAAAAAGGATTGCACAACTAGGAAGTAACTAGGGCAATAAACAATGGATTCTGTGGGTTAATGATAAGAGGGGGTTGAAATAAGTTGTTGCTTGAAGCATGACTAAGCTAAATAGACTATATGGGGTTGAGTAACAAGAATTAAAGCAACTTATCTATTAAAACAAGAGAACAAAGAATAACATATTTGGGCCCCTTGCCTCATTTCTCCCTTTGATGCTCAGACCCTCTTAGGGTTAAAGAGCATCATCTTGGTTTAGGGGCTGTTACCTCCAGAATGTCATGATGTGTGCTGCCATCTGGAGTGTCCGCCACCAAATCTGCAGTGAAAGCCAAGGCCAGAACCACGACACCAGCCAGTAGCAAAGAATGACACTTCATTATACTGAGGAGCAGTCTGTTTGTTTATCAGATGGCCAACTCCTCAGGCTTCTGCTGTGCGTAGATTAGTCAGCTTTCCAGGTGCAGACAGATCAGACATGCACTCCCAGTCTTGAAATGATGGTTTCACTCTGCTGTGATGAATTCAGGGGTTTACTTCAGTTACCTTTATTGCAGTAGGGGTGGAAAAAATGACAGTAAATGTCTTTTTAGGGCTGGTCTTTTCAGAGATGGGGGCTATTGGCAGGGTTCTTTAGGCACCTTTCCATTTGAGGCATAGGGAGTTAAACACCGGTGACTCTGGAGTGGCTGTTGCCTGGAGCTTTTTGGATAGCCAAGGGGAAGAAGTGGAAGAGGCAGACCAGACTGAGATGAGCTGGTGTGGCCCCAGTTGCGCGCTATTCTCAGGGGAACCTATGGCAAGGTAGAGTACAATGGCACACAGGGTGGGGGATTCTCCTCAAGTTCCTTAGCCAAAATGGTCTTCCTCAACTTTGGTCGGCATTCTGAGAGTGCCATTGCTCGGGCCAACATAAATTTATGGGTTTCCCCTAAACAGATCTTTATCCAGGATGGATGGGTGAGAAAGATATTCTGTGAACAGTCTATGTAGGGGAACTGGTAGGGTGACCAGGGTCTCCAACAATAACCTTAAACACCTTATTAAGTAATCCTTTGTCTAGTGACCACTACAAGGGCCAGCCCACCCCAAATGGTGGTCAATCTATTTCACAGAGTGTTCAGAGCCTTTTGGGAGTTAACTTAATACCATAGTTTCCTGAATATCCCTTTTTTGAAATTCTTTACCATGCACTCTAGGGAAGTAAGCTTGCTCTGTTTTCCACCCAGTCCCACCCACTAAAAGATGACAATCACACACAAGATGGGAAGAAATGCAGAGGGTAAAAGGAATGGACACACGCTTCGTCCTTTTCCAGCGGTCCTCCTCGCAGTTATTTTAGACACTTCTTATCAGTTGGCAGATTGGTATAAACCCCCAACCCAGACCAGCCCTAATATGGGTCTGGGACCACTTTCAGCTTTATGAGGTCACCACCAATTTACTGCAGGACTCAACACTCACTTCAGCCCTTGGGTTGGGTCAGAACCCTGCTGCTGTCCATCTCATTCACATACAATCACACAACAACTCCAACCCACCACCCAGAGCCTTGGAGTCCACAGTTTTGCCTCAGGGCAGTGTTTCCTTTCCTTTAATCCTTTCCTTCAGGTTTGAGACTAGTAGCTGACTCCAGGAGTTGATCAGGCTCCCCTTCTGTCTTTTAGGGACAGCACTACCAAATCGAACCCAGTTCCTTACCACTCTGATGGATGGTGCTCCCCAACTGATTCCTGGGCCCCTCTGAGTACCGTTGTGCTCCTGAGATCCTTACCCCAGCATGCAGGGAAGGCTAGTCCCCTACAGATCAAACGGTCCTCTGGCGCCAGGCGTGGTTACCTTTTCTAGTGTTCCAGGGGTCATACCCTGGTGACAAGGGAGGTGGAAACACTGTCCCCACCTCTCGGTTCATGGTCCATGTATCAGAAATGTAGCGGGAACCTTCCAGAGAGAGATGTAACACTGAGGCTATTTGCCAGGAAGCAGTTTTACTTGTGCTGGCACTGACTCAGGGGATTCATATGCAAAGGCTGAGCACCAAAGGCAGCCAAGCAACACATATTATATATATTTTAGTTCTTTTGTCCCCCAAACAAGGCAGCAAATTAGCATCTTTCATTCGATTGTATACCTTGTATCTGGGGGTGGCAGTTAGTATTACTTGTTACATAATGATTGGCCTTACATACAAGGTCACTATTCTGATTGAATTCCTCCAAAATTTTTAAAAGTTTTAAACATGCCAGGCTTGGTGGCTCAGCCTGTAATCCCGCGCCTTTGGGAGACTGAGGTGAGTGGATTGCTTGAGCCCGCGGGTTCGAGACCTGCCTGGGCAGCGAGACCTCATCCCTACAATAAATCAAAAAATCAGCCGGGCGTGGTAGCACATGCCTGTAATTCCGGCTACTTAGAAGGCTGAGGTGGAATGATCGCCAGAGCCCAGCAGGTCGAGGCTGCGGTGGCCGGGAGTGGCCACTGCACTCCAGTATAGGAGACAGAGTGAAACTCCAACTCAAAAAAAAAAAAAAGTTTTAAACATGTGGCCCGCCAAAGTAAAAACCTAAGAAAAACAGTGAAAATCCCGTGAAAAGGACTGCACAATTAGGAAGTAACTAGGGCAATTTACAACAGGTTCTATGGGTTAATGATAAAAGGGGGCTGAAACAGTCTGCTGCTTTAAGCATGACTCAGCAAAATACTATGTGAGGTTGAGTAACATGAAGTAATGTAACTTCTCCAATAAAAAAGAAAACAAAGAATAACATATTTAGGCCCCTTGCCTCATTGCAAGAACCCTAAAAGAGCCTTGCCATGGTGATTACAAAATGGATAGAATGAGAAAAGCAAAGTACTGAAGACAGAACTCCAAGAACACTAATCTGTTGGGATAAGTAGAGGCAGAAGGCAACACAGAGGAGATTAGGAGGGGTTAGACAAGCTTCTAGGCACTTCATAGTTTGTCTTCTCTTTAATGTAATAAATATTATTGAATACCTACCATACACTAAACACCATTTTAGGTGTTCAGTATAAAGCAAGGAACAAAATCAATACAACTCCTGCCTCTAGGAGCTTTATGCTAGCAGAAAATATATAAAGCAAATAAGTGAGAAAAGTATATCTGTATACTAAATGATGGTGTTTCTCAAGAAAAAGTAAGCAGGAAATGGGAACAGGGAGTGTAGGGAATTGAATGTGCATAAAGGAGAGTCAACAGAGGTCTTCCTGAGAAAGGGACAAAATGAAGGTGATCATTAATTGACCTTGCGGAGGACAGAGTCAGTGTGTTGGTGACAGCAGGAGCCAGCTGCAGAGGGAAATAATCACAGAAGAAAAAAGAGATAAAGAACATAACTCTCTCTTAAAACCCAGGACAGATGTTTACAGTAACTAGACAAATAAATGAGTCTAAGAATTAATTTATTTAATTGGAAGAAATATATTTCTTATTTAAGGGTTGACAGGGAAGAGATCCAGTAACCAAGTTGTTTTAGGCTCTGCCTGGATCTGACAGAGTCCCATAGCCCAGCAAAGCTCTACTTTAAGTGTTTTTATCATAATGAGTGGGACACTTCATAAAACCAAGAGACAGAAAGCAAAGAGCGCTGATTGGGTCTTTATTTTCTCAAAGACAAAGCTAAGCAACATCCATGTATTTCCTTACTTTACTAACTGAGTGACCACTGGAAGGTTGATCAATTTGTACATACCTCAGTTATATCTTCTGTAAAATGAAAATACTAATAATAAAGTCTACAGGTCAGTTAAGGGAGTAAACAGATCATTCAGATGCTCTTAAAATGTTGTCTAGGACCTGGTAGATCTACTTAATAATTTTTTTTTTTTTTGAGTTGGAGCCTCACTCGGTTGCCCAGACTGGAGTGCAGTGGCTGCTCCCAGCCACCGCAGCCTTGCCTGCTGGGCTCCAGCGATCCTTCCGCCTCAGCCTTCCAAGTAGCCGGAATTACAGGTGCATGCTATCACGCCTGGCTAATTTTTTGATTTATTGTAGAGATGAGGTCTCATCTACCCAGGCGGGTCTCGAACCCGCGGGCTCAGGCAATCAACTCACCTCAGCCTCCCAAAGGCGCGGGATTACAGGCTGAGCCACCGAGCCCGACAACAATAATTTTTTTTAAATTGCGTTTCTAGGATGTCCATGAGGGTAGTTTCTAAACGAAGTGGAGGATTGACTTTGGACAGAAACAGTGTCACTGCTCTCCTGAGTGTAAAATCAAGTGCAGGGTATATTTCACCACGAAGATGAACAGGCAAGAGATGACTTACTTAGAAGGACTGACCGGAGGGCACCGACACAGGATGAGTCAGAAGAGAGGAACTGAGAGCTGTGCTGACACGTAACTGCACAATACTGCAGGCAGGGTGCCAGGGCTCAAACTCTAGGGTTTAAATCACTTACACAGTGTGAGGTTTTGAGAATGGAATTTATCTCTGTAAACCTAACCTATTTTTAATCAGTGTTATGGGTTATGTTAATGTTATGAACAGCCTGATTCATCACTATAATGTTGATTTGAAAATAGACTGTCATATAATTAATTTCCAAAATTCATTTACTGTTTCTACAGTGAGTAAGTCAGGCAGTATGTTCACATGTGCCAATATGTTCGGTGAGATGCAAATTATGTCACCAACAATAAAAAAATTCTAAAATGTCCTTTTCAGGAAAATCATCAATTCTTTTCTCAACAGTCTTTCTCTTCTTTGTCTGTAAATGGTTGAAAGCAGAATTTGGGGAATGAAACACGAGTCTTTCACTGCTGTGTATTAAGCAGGAAGGATCGTATTTTTCTTAGATTGAATATTTTAAAAGTCTTCAGTAGGAATAGATGAGTTTACAAAGTTTTGTTTGTTTGTGCAATGCAAAGCATGCTGAGGTATCCAAACCGAGAAGCTTTCAGAGGCAAAATAAACACACAGAATAAAGACATCTCCATTAGATGATAGTAGACAATAAATGATTTTCAAAAGTTACTGTCCATGGAGTAATCTGAAGTGATGGTTAAAAATGCCTCAAACCCTGTGTTTCATCCACAGTGTCACATATTATTCTGATGTAGTTCCTGCATGGATTACTCACTGAAAACAGAGAATGATAATCAAACACGATTAGACCTCACAGATGATTAGCAAGAGTGAGACTGAAATTCTGTATAGTGCCACTACATGGTGTCATCGGAATGTTAAATGTAGCTAATAACAAGAGCAATCACATATACACCTTGGAATATCTTGCAGCCATAAAAAAGAACAAAACCATGCCTTTTGCAGCAACAGGGATGGAGCTGCAGATCACCATCCTAAGAAAACTGACTCAGAAACAGAAAACTAAACACGGAGGTTCTCACTCATATGTGGGAGGTAAACAGCCACAAAGATGGAAATGATAGACACTGGGGACAACCATAAGGGGGGGGGAGCATGAGGGGAGTTAGGGTTCAGCAGCTACCCATGGGACACAATGTTCACTATCTGGGGAATGGGCCACCTGAGACCCAAATCCCACCACTACACAATTTTTCCATGTAAGGAATACGCATGTGTACTCCCCGAATCTAAAATAAAAATTAAAAAATTTTAAAAGGCAATAGATAATTGAAAAAGAGTCATCAAGAGGCAAACTTTTAAGGTTTTAAACTGTTTGTAGCAAGGACCTTTGCTGTTTCTCCGATGTCCCGCAGGGGGCAGCCAGGAAACGTCTGGGAAAGGAGGCGGGAGGAGGAGACCCCACCGCAGACCCTCTGGGAGAGGCCGGACGTGGGTCCCTCCGCCTGGGACGGGAGAAGGGGCTTCTTCGGCGCCCCTTCCGCAGACCAGGGTGGGATACACTCCTCTGTGTCCCGCGCCGGGCTCTGACTGCAGCCCTGGAGAAACGCCCGAGGAGGAGCAGCGCCTTCTGGGGA
>NW_007260458.1:87530-104985 GCF_000164805.1 Carlito syrichta | reverse complement strand
GTCGCCTCGTTTCCGCCTCTGAACCCCACGGAGTCCGAGCCTCCAGGAGCAAAGTGCTCAGGGGTTCCCACGGCATCCGCCCCCCCCCCCCCGCCCCCCGCCCTTCCCGCTGACTTCATCACCCGCCGGCGTGGAGTCTACACCTGCCAGGCTGGAGTCTTGCACCCCTCCCCCCACGTGGAGCCTGCGCTTGGAAATCCGCCTTGGTTCTGTAACCCACAAAAGCAGGAAAAGGCAACGCTTGGGAGCGAACTCACTTCGGGGCGCTGCTGCCAGGGGACGAGTTCAGCTGCCCTCCTCCTGAGTCTGGCTCCTGGGAAGCCGACTGGTCTTCTCAGAGGCTAAAGGCACACTGGATATTGCCAACCGTCAGTTAAGAGTCTGGGTGTAGGGAACCGAAAGCGAAAGGACGTGCTCTATTGAGGGATGTAAGACCGGAAACCAGAGAACTCAAAAAAAGAAAAGAAATCGCTAGTTCCTCCACAACAGGCTCCTGAAACCCAGACTTGTCCCTCTCCACGCTTGGCATAAGTTTCTTTTGCCTCCAAAATGACTATAGAGCACGAGTGTAGAATGTCAATGAATATAGAACGTCAGTGTAGACAGTCGTAGATTCAGAGTGTTTCATCTGCCTATTTGGAATAATTCTGTCAACGAAGACGTTTAGGTTTTTTTTTTTTTATTATTTTTTTTATTTTTTCAATTTTTTTTATTTACATGCACCTAGGTTTTTGTTTCTCATCCTTCCTTAAAAGCTTTTCTCTCCCAATAGCCATAAAATATATATATGTGTGTGTATATGTTTATATCTCCTCACATTCGTGTTCAGATGTAAATGGGGGCAAGTATACTCGTCTCCTCTTTCAAAACACAATCATGTTATTGAAATGAGACTTGGAGGGCAGCTGGATCACGGGACCGTTTAAAGCGTAATTCATACTTAAGAGTCTACCTAGGATACCAAGCTAAACTGTCCCAAATCCTGTGATGGCTGCTTAGTTTGTCAACAGAATTTGGGAAAACTATCTGAAATAAATGTGTTACGGCCAGATTCAACCATCAAACTGAGAGGCAGAAAGCTGGGAAAAGTAAAAGTTTTATTCTGATAACATGGAATCAAGGATCAGGCTGTGTATCCACCAAAAACCTGTTCATGTAAGCAGAGTTTTCATCCGGTATTTATAATAAAACATAGTTACTTATGTTTTTCTCACTATTAATAATGACTACGTGTCTTTGAACCATTATGTTTCTTTCTTAGTTAGCACTTAACCCCAATCAGTTAGTCACAAACCAGAGATTGGATTACCTCGATACTGCTATTCTTCTAAGTTGCAATTACCTTGAATAATTTGGGGCTGCATACTTTCTAGTTGGCTACAGTATTTTATTTTATTTATTTATTTATTTTTTTGAGTTGGAGTCTCACTCTGTCGCCCAGACTGGGGTGCAGTGGCCGCTCCCGGCCACCGCAGCCTCGACCTGCTGGCCTCCGGTGATCCTTCCGCCTCAGCCTTCCAAGTAGCTGGAACTACAGGCGCGCGCTACCATGCCCGGCTCATTTTGATTTATTGTAGAGATGAGGGCTCACCAAGTTACCCAGGCAGGTCTCGAACCCATAGGCTCAGGCAATCCACTCACCTCAGCCTCCCAAAGGCGCGGGATTACAGGCTGAGCCACTGAGCCCAGCTGGCTACAGTATTTTAAAAATTATTTTATTTGTCTGTTTGTCTAGAGTTGGAGTCTCACTCTGGCACCACAGAGAGTGCAGGGGCACACTCACAGCCACCACAGCCTCGACCTGCTGGGCTTAGGTGATCCTTCCACCTCAGCCTTTCCAGTAGCTGGAACTACAGATGCACGCCTCCATACCTGGCTAGTTTTTGTGATTTATTATAGAGTTGAAGTCTCACCAAGTTGCCCAGGCTGGCCTCTAACCCCTGGGCTCAGGCGTTCCTCTGGTCTTGGTCTCCCAATACGCTGGGATTGCAGACTGAGCCACCAAGCCCAGCCCTATAGTTTTTTGTGTTTGTTTTTGATTTTTTGCTTATTCCAGGAGTTCTGAATCACAAGCCTTGTTTAAATATTATATATAAAATTAATGCTAAGACATAAAAGAAAGTAGTTGTCATGTAGAGACTAAGGAAACAGATGCATTTCTAAGTTTTAGAAAGTTTCAGCAGAGCCCATTTCTTTTCTAGGTCCTGTAGAGGCTTTTCCAGGGACTGTGCAGCTATTTGTGTGTGTCTCCTGCTTATTGGGAGCTCAAGGCAGATGCTTGTGTTCCCTTTGGTACCAGCAACAGTTACGGAATCCAAGGACAGTGAATTGGGGCACAAGTAAAAATGTTCACTTTTAAATTCAAACGTCTTCTATGTTTAGCCCAATTCAGCTTATTACAAGTTTCTAAGTCTTTTCTAAATGACTGTTTTAATATAACCATAATGCCCTCTTTTCAGCCTGTAACAAATGGGTAATTACTCCTCAGTTATTTCTGGTTCCCCCTAGATCTTCTCATTGGTTTACATTTGTCTGATTCAACATTTTCAAATTATTATGTCCAAAAATTTAGGCACTTTTCCTTAAAAAGGTCAAAGTACTGGTGCTGATTTTGAGCCAAAACTTGACATGGATTTCCTGTAAGAAATGTGGAAAGTGAAACTAAAACCTAGTCTAACTTAAAATAGGACCAATAATAATCATTAGCTGCTTTTTCTTCTGACCTTTTTTATTTCCACTTTTTATATCAGGAAGCTCCTCTCTCAAAAAGAAAAAGAAAAGAAAAGTACGGGGACGATCGGATCCTGGTAAATGTTGGGTATGAAACAACAGAATTCCACCAATGACATGACTTTCCAGTTAATCTGATGTTACTGACTTTGGAAACGTTAATCAAGAAGAAATTTAACTCAGAATATGAATGCTATATATATGGTAAGAATATTTATTGCACTTATGAGAAAACATGCAGTAAGTCTTTGTTATATAAATAAAAACCTGACAGTTTTTACTCACTAACACCCCCCAAAATTATACTTGTAGCTGAGATTTTAAAAATAAGAATTTTGATTATTCTTTTTTATGATCACATATACACACGTACACTCATAAAAATGAAGTAATTTTTATTTTGATTAAAAAAACCTATAATTTAACATTTTTTGTAATTTCCATATCAGATTTGGCACCTCTTATTTATAAATTTGCTGAATGATTATTCAAAATGCAATAGCTATATGATTTTGTATCTTGTAGTTTGACTTGTAATTCATTCACAAGTTATATCAGATTAAATCAGTTTTTTTGTTTTTGTTTTTTTTTCCTGGCTTACTGGTTTTCCAGTATACTCGAGAAAGTAATAGAGTTGCAGATTTTTTTTTAAATCCTATTGAGCAAAGCAAAAAGACAGGAAGTTAGGGAAGTAGCAGGTTATACTGGGGCAAGTGATTAAATTATCTGTATTTGATTTGTTGTAGCTCAGAATAATCAGTGTTGAGTGTCTGCGTGTGTGTGTGTGTGTGTGTGTGTGTGTGTGTGTGTGTGTGTGTGTGTGTGTGTTTACAAATTACAATTTCACTGTAATCTAACTTCTGGAGGTGGCGATAAGCATACAAGTGGCCCAATCCGGAATGATTCACTCAAGAGGGAGGTATTCTATTCTTTGTCAACACCAAATTCTTTTTTTTTATTTTTATTTTTTGAGTTGGAGTCTCACTCTGTCGCCCAGACGGGAGTGCAGTTGCCGCTCCCGGCCACCGCAGCCTCGACCTGCTGGGCTCCGGCGATCCTTCCGCCTCAGCCTTCCAAGTAGCTGGAACTACAGGCAGGCGCTACCACGCCCAGCTAATTTTTGATTTATTGTAGAGATGAGGTCTCGCCAAGTTGCCCAGGCGGTTCTCGAACCCGCAGGCTCAGGCAGTCCACTCACCTCAGACTCCCAA
Source organism: Carlito syrichta (assembly GCF_000164805.1). NCBI lineage: Eukaryota > Metazoa > Chordata > Mammalia > Primates > Tarsiidae > Carlito > Carlito syrichta. The sequence continues at coordinate 101,044 of NW_007260458.1, read as the reverse complement.
AGAGGTGAGATTACAGGCTGAGCCACCGAGCCTGGCTCCAAATTCTTGTCTACTGATATATGGGATGGTAGAACTAATAACATCATTGTTATTTAATAAAGATGATTGGCTAAAAAAAATAAGCAATACACTTGCATAAAGAAGTGTCTTTTTCAGTTTAGGCTTCTATAAAAAATGATAAACCATGTAACTTACAAACAATATAAAATTATTTTTCACATTTCTGAAGGTTGGAAAATACAAGATCAAGGCATGGAAGACTGGATGTTTAGTGAAGGCACACCTTCTAATTCATACGTGATACCTTCTTGTAGTGTTCTCGCATGGTTAAGGGGTAAGGCCACTGTCTGGGGCCACTTTTATAAGGGCATTAATCCCATTCAATCTATTGTTACTTTTGATTTAGATTCAAAATAATGTAAAACTAGGAGAAATCTTACATTGCCCTTAATACTACAAAGACAAAATATCCAAAGTAATCTCATGTAAACTATTTCAGGTAAGTTAAGCTTATGCTTTTAGAGAAGTCAGTAAAGAGTTAATCTCCAAAGCCCTAGTTGTGGAAGCTGAAGCATGTAGGGAAATTGTTTAAATAGTTATTTCACTGAAACCCTTTTTCCAAAGTTTATATTTCCAACTTTGTCACCTCCATTTGCTTTAACTGGTAGTTTCCACTGATCCTACTGGTTACAGTCTAGATGTTGTTTCTGCCAAAAAGCTTTATCTGGCCTGTATGCCTGGGTTAGGTGGCCACGTCTGTGTCCCCATGGCACCCTGTGCTGATCGCATCATGTATGTGTTGTCTCTGTAACTAGCCTCTAGGCCATTACCTTGTTTCCTTCCTTATTTATAACACTTGGCACAGAGCCCTGGAATTCAGCTTCTCAGTAAATATTGATTACATTCTATCATTCTCCCCAGCATTAAAATAAGATCTTACCTTAATATTTCAAAGTATTTAAGCTTGCCAAGAAGAAAAGGTCAAGGAAACACAACATGAATCTCATCTTTTCAGTTTATTTTTGAATTTTTCAGAAATATCTCAGAGATTTTGATTTATGGTAGTACGCTAAAAGTTGAGAATCAAGAGTAAAGAAGGTTTGTCCAAGACCCAGCCTCACCTTTTCCACATAACCCATTCCCTCAGTGTCCAGAAGAACCAGGTATGGTTCATCTTGGATAGGACCACCTTCAGATCCTTTTGTTTTAGAGCTTATGGTAGAATTGAAACAGAAGCATGCAAAGCAGGAAGAGAAAGTGACATACAGTGAATGTTACAGGACAGGCAGCCCAGGATACAATTGTGGTTACTGTAGGAATAGAAAATTTTCTTCGTTGGAAAAAGTTGGGCTTCTCCTTGAGATGACCCTACAGCAGGTATGACCAGATGTAGTTTTATGATTCTGAACAAATGGTCTCTGTCTCAGGACCACACTCATTATGGTTTTACTCTGCAAGACAATCCATCAGGTAGAATTTTTCTATGCAATATAGCCCTACCATAGCCACCACAAGCTATCTTTTAACAAATCTCAGTGTTTAGATCCACCAGCAGCTGCTATTTCTGGTTTTCCACTAGCAGATAGGAGTCACCATGATGAGTTCAGATGCCATGATAAATTGCAAAACAAGGAAAAGTCTCTCAGTGGAATATATGATTCCAAAGCCATTTCAAAGGGTTATCAAGGCATGAGCATATCAACTTTCCCTTTGTGAAATGTATGTATCAACTTCTAGCTTTTCATACATTTCCAAGGGAAAAGTATGCAGACTTGCGATGATAGATCTTGGAGCTTTTTCTTTATTGTACCAGGTATCCCTGGTAGTATTGATAATGGTAATAGGGTATACCTGCTTTCTAATGAATAAATAAATCCTCTAAAATTTATTTAGTAGTTAATGAATCCCTCTTGATATCAATGCCTGGTACACATGCAGTTTTTTTTTTTTTTTATCCCATTGAGCAAAGCAAAGAGGAAGTTGTGAAAGTAGCAGGTCATACCGAGGCAAGTGATTAAATTATCTTTCTGTATTTGATTTAATATAGCTCAGAATAATAAAGGTCCTGTGTGTTTGTGCACGTGTGTGTGTGTGTGTGTGTGTGTGTGTGTGTGTGTGTGTGTGTGTTTACAAATTCACTTTAATCTACCTTCTGTTGGTGGTGATAAGCATATGAATGACCCAATCGGGAATGAGTCATGCACATTATGCTAATGAGTCTTAAAAGAACCATGACAGTTTAATAATAATTATATCTTACTAGATGAAGTAAAAGCAGTAGAGATATAGGCAAAACAACTGGTTACAGTTTTCATAGTCAGAGGTTGAAGCAAGAAGTGAACAGTGTCTCAGTATATTGTTTGTCTTACTATAATACCTTCCCACCAAAAACATACCTGTCTGAATCAATTTCCTCAAATAAACATTTTTACATACATAATAAGTTTCTTGATAAAGAAACTATAAAGGTTTTCTGTTGACTAATCAATACAAAGTTATTATAATGCATAGTGTTATTTGAATGGATGCTGTTATTCCTGTAATGGACATATTTTCAGACCAACTCATCTACTTAACAACAGAGTGTGTGTTTTATTTGGAATTTGAATTCATCTTATATATTGCAATAGTGTCATCTTGACATTCAGTGTTATTTATTACCCTTATTTTGTATTCATTGTATATTTTATGAGCCCAATGCCATGCCCAATGCTGGGGATAAAAATTAATAAGACAGAGTTTCAACCTTCAAAGTGCCTTAGAATCTGTGTAATTTGGATTCAGTTCATCCATGAGTCATAGGAAATCCTCAGCAAACTGAGAAAGAGATAGCAGGATGACTCCTAGGATTTCAGCTTGGGTAGTTAAGTAGACAATTTTAAAGTAAGAAATACAGGCAGAAAAATATCTATGAATATTTAGTATGTAATGAAAAAAAAACCCTGAGGTTTCTTATAAGAAACAAATGGACCATGATGTATATTCTAACAAAATGTGAAGAGAAAATGTAATGTTGAAATGCTTTGTAAGCTTATCCAGAAATTATGCTTGGTTGCTGGTGAATACTTCATTTAGCATCTCAATGGAGGTAAGAGGGTTGTTACTGCATATCACCTTTCACTTGCTCCAGATGACACAAGGTATGGTTACGTATTACACAGACTCTCAACAATGACACTTCCCTCTCTGGAGAGCAAACCTCTCTGTGGTAGAAGCTCATATGTGCCCAGAGAGCTTAGCTTTGACTTGTGGGCAGACCCTGCTATGAGAGTTCTTCCCACTTGGTCTCTGGGACTGCCTGAATGATTTTGCAAAGCAAGCCCACCTTAGGCAGGACTGAAAGCAACTTGCAAACAGCTTGGAAACATGTAAAAGTTGCCTAGCATATCTTAGAATAAAGGGACAGGCAAAGCTCTTTGGTGTCTGTCTCTTGGTGTTAAGAAACACCCTGAGTGATCCCACAGGTTGGGAAAATAGCCATGACTTGGTGTGAGTGAGTGAGTGTATGGAAAATTTTGTGTATGTGCTGCTGAGTGAGTGGGCATGTGACTGGCTCAGTGAGGGCTAGGGAGCTACCAGCCAGGGCTCTCCTGGTGCAACAACTGGTGCCACAGCTGCTGGGTTTGGATCCTAGTGATTCCCGGGAAGCAGAAGCTGAGCACCATTTTTTGTTTTAATCAATGAAACCCTTCCTGGGATGAAAATGCTGGAGAGACAGTCTAAGTGGGGTCTTGTGAGGAAGTGGCCAGAACCCTGGTGCAACAGCTGTTTCTACAACTTCTCTGCTTGGTCCCTGGCTCTTCCCAGGTCACAGAATCTGAGTGCCATTAAAAAAAAAAAGGACAAAAGTTTTCCTTTGAAAAAGCTGTGTGGAAAGACTATAGCCCCAGGCTCTCCCTCACTATTGCAGCAGGCTTTTCCTCACCTCTTCAATGCCTGGCAGGGTACTGGCAGCAGGGGCTGTGGCAGGAGTCCAGATACAAAGTCCCAGGAAAAGGACAAGAGAGGTACCCCACCACCATCCTGAAAGTAGGGCAGGAAAATGTTCTGACTTGCTCACCACAGAGCAGCAGACTAGATCTCTGTGACTGGTGGATCAACTACTCAAGGACTGATTGTGACCCAGAGGGAATATCCTGAAAGCACAAACTTCGGAGGGACTGACAAGAGCTGAGTTCCAGGGGCCCCACCCCCTACCCTGATCCAGGTGAGGGACAAAGGATGTGGCCAGAAAAGGACTCAGTGGTGAGTCCAGTGCGGACTCAAACCCCCTCCTCCCCAGCAATCCTCTGACCATCAGACCCACATAACTGGGCCACAACTGAGAGGGACAAAACCAGGTGGAGCCTGGAAGTCAGTTGCAGTAGGAGAACAACATTCCAGGATAGACCTGGTTGGGGAACCCTCCATGAGTACATACCTGGGAAGGAGACAATCCCCCATCTCCCCACCAAAGGAGATCTCCCTGACTATAGGAGAGTGGGAGGGGAGGACTGCAGCCCCACCCACCTCTACTGCCCCTCCTCCTTCCCTGCTGCAGACACTGAGGAGAAAGTAAAAGAGGTGGCTCTGCAGGAGAGACCTGATTAAAGGAACAATTACAGAATCTGCCAAAAGAGGGCAGGGTTTTTTTCTGTTTTTAATTCTTAATTAATTTCATCTTTTTAAAATTTTTTGACTGTTTGTTAGTTCATTTAAAAATATTTTTCCTTTGTGCATGAATGTGTATGGGAGGGTTTGATGTGCATCCTCCCATTTATTTTTCTTTTTGTTTTCTGTTTCTTTCTTCTTTTATTTGCCATTCTCTGTTAATGTGTGTATGTGAATGATTGAGTGTTCATCTTCAATTTTGTTGTTGTTGTTGGCTTGTATTTGCTCTTTTGTTCTTTTGGGGATTTTTGTTTTCATTTTTTTATAGTTTAAGGTGTGTTTGTAATACATGTCAAGGGTTTAATCTGAATTCCTTTGTTTTTCTTTCTTTTTTTCTGGTCTTCCTGTTTTTCTTCTCTATTCACTTTGTGTTTAGCATGTGTGTTTGTGTTTAGTTTTCTTGTTTTTGTTTTTTTATTTTTGGTTGCTGTTTGCTTTGTTTCACTTTGTTATTTTTCCAGTTTGTTTTGGATGTGTGTGTGTGTGTGTGTTTGTGTGTGTGTGTGTGTGTGTGTGTGTGTGTGTGTAATTGGTTTTTGCATTGGTTTCTGCTTTGCATCATCATGTAGAGTGGTGGTGGGGAGTGGGTCTCAGGGAACACATACCACAATAAGTGAATATTGTAATTTGCAAGTAATTTCTGAATCCTAATGCCCCATACCCTACTTTATTAGAAATTCAAAAACTTCAGAGACAGGAAAGCTTCCAATCTACTGTCCTATTTCAAAGTAGAACAAATCCAGAGCCCAGATCAGGGAAGAATAAAGGACTGAGCAAACATCAGAAGGGAAAGCCTCTCACACTGACACTGAATAACAGAACTAAAGAGTGGGGGGGAAAGAACTCTCATAAATGAGGAAAAACCAAAGGAAGACCACAGGCAATTTCAGGAGTACCAAAGACAAAACTCCTAAAATCAGACCTTGGTGCCCAAACAATGGAAGTCACCAACAACTGGCCCGAGAATATGACAGGGATAAGGGAGTGGATGAAAAGAGTGAATAATACTGAAGAAAGAAAAGATGCAACACTGAAAGAACTTGTAACATTTTGGCAATAAAAAATTTCATCCAGGAAATAAATAACAAGATGAAAGACACAGAAAGCAGAATTAAATTAGCTGAAGAAAGAATCTCAGAACTTGAAGACCAGAACATGGAATTAATGTGACCTGTAAAAAACATAGAAAGAAGACAGAAAGAAAGAACAAAGCCTACAAGAGATGTGCATTTATATCAACAGGCCAAACACACCTGATTGCTATCCCAGAAGGAGAAAGGGAAATGGAGAACAACTTGGAGCAAGTATTTCAGGGAGTAATCCAAGAAAACTTTTCCCATCTCACCAGAGATGTGACCAGCCAAGCACAAGAGATACAGAGAACCCCCACAAGACATCAAATGAGAAGACCAACCCCTAAACACATAGTAATTCACCTACACAAAGTAGACACAAAAGAAAGAATTCTAAAGGCAGCAAGAGAGAACCATCAGACTACTTACAGGGGAAAACAAATCAGAACAGCAGCAGACCCATTGGCAGAAACACTACAAGCAAGAAAGGACTGAAGCCCTATCTTCAAAGTCCTCAAAGATAAACAGTTTCAACCAAGAATTTCCTATCCACCAAACCCAGCTTCATCAGTAATGGAGACTTAAAATTCTTCCAGACAGCCAATCACTAAGAGATTATACAGTTTCCAGACCAGCTCTACAGGAGGCACTTAAAAAGGTATTAGGAACAGAAGAAAGAAAAAAAAAAAGAATGACCACACACTTCCTAAGAGAACACCAGAACACAGAATCAACAGAGAATTCAGTGCAACAAGAAACTTGAAAACACACACATACATCAACTCCAAAGCCAAAATAAAACAAGCAAAGAAAAAACTTTATAAGACTTTCATGAGAGGGATAAACAATCACATTTCAATAATCAGCCTGAATGTGAATGGACTAAATATACCACTGAAAAGACACAGAATGGCAAACTAGATAAGAAACTGTGACCCAATAATTTGCTCCCTCCAGGAGACTCATCTCACTACAAGGCTTGCACACAGACTCAAAGTTAAAGGATGGAAAATGAATTTTCAGACAAATGGATCACAAAAAAGGTAGGAGTTGCAATCTTAATATTAGACAAAACAACCTTTAAGATAGAAAAAATTTAAAAAGATGCAAAAGGACACTACATAATGATAAAAGGTTCAATCCATCAACAAGAAATATTCATCCTAAACATATATGCACTCAACACAGGAGCACCAGCATTTATAAAGCAATGACTAAATAAACTAAAAAATGATATTGACTCTAACACTACTATAGCAGGGGACTTGAATATCCCACTGATATCCCTAGATAAATAATTGAGACAAAAAAATCAGTGAGGAGATCAAGATCCTAAACTTGACACTTGATCAAATGGACTTAATAGATATCTAAAGATTATTCACCCACAACCACAGAATACGCATTCTACTCAACCACATGCAAAATACTCCAAGATCGATCACATCCTTGGCTATAAATCAAGCATAAGTAAATTCCATAAGGTTGAAATCTTGCCATGCACATTATCAGACCACAGTGGAATAAAAATAAATATCAATACAAACAAATTTTTCCCAAAACCCACAAAAACATGGACAGTAAACTGCATGATGCTGAACAATGACAGGGTCAACAATGAAATCAAAGCAGAAATTAAAAGATTCTTGGAAACAAATTAAAATGAAGAAACATCTTACTAAAACTTCTGGGATGCCATGAAAGTCATTCTCAGAGGGGAATTTATATCTCTATGAGCACACATCAAGGAAATGGAAAGAAAACAAGGAGAGAGCCTAACAAATCACCTAAGGGAGCTAAAAAGAAAAGACCACCAAAACCCCAAATTTAGCAGAAGAATCAAAATCACCAAAATAAGAGCCCAAATACAGGACATAGAAGACAAAAATGTCATAGAAAACATAAACAAAACAAAAAGCTGGTTGTTTGAAAGAATTAACAAGACTGATGGGCTTTTAGGCAGAATGACCAAGACAAACAGAGAAAAAGCCCAAATAAACACAATTGGAAATACAAAACATCAAATCACAGCTGATCTTGGAAAAATACTAAAGATTATTAGAGATTATTGTGTACACCTATATGGAAAAAATCTTGATAACCTAAATGAAATGAAGGACTTTCTAACATCACACAACCACCCTAGGCTGAAACAAAAAGATATTGAGACATTAAATGGACCAATAACAACCCAGGAAATTCACCCCGTCATATGAAAACTACCTTTAAAAAAAGCCCTGGATCAGATGGTTTTCCAGCAGAATTCTACAAAACATACAAGAAGGAGCTGATACCAATACTATTGAAAGTATTCTAGGAAACTGAGAAAGATGGAATTTTCCTCAAATCATTTTATGAAACTAATATTACACTGATACCCAAATCAGGTAAAGATCCAATGCAAAAAGAGAACTACAGGCCAATATCCCTTATGAACATAGATGCAAAAATCCTCAACAAGATTCTAGCACATCAGATTCAAAAACACATTTCAAAAATCATCCATCATGACCAAGTAGTCTTCATCCCCAGGATGCAGGACTGGTTCAACATTCACAAGACCATAGATGTAATTAAATACATCAACAGTTGTAAAAACAAGACCCACATCAATATACAATTAGATACAGAAAAAGCTTTTGATAAAATCCAGCATCCCTTCTGATGAAAACCCTCAAACACCTAGGTGTAGAAGGAACATACCTCAAAATAGTAAGTGCTATTTATGATAAACCCACAGCTAAGATAATGCTAAATGGACAGAAACTGGAAGCATTTCCCCTGAAAACTGGAACCAGACAAGGCTGCCCACTCTCACCCCTCTTGTTCAACATTTGTTGGAAGTCCTAGCTCGGAGATTTAGACAAGAGAAGGAAATCAGTGGTATCCAAATATGAAAAGAGGAAGTCAAGTTATCTTCTTTGCTGATGATATGATCCTATACCTTGAAAATCCAAGAGAATCTTTCAAAAACCTGCTTGCACTGATAAAGGACTTTGGCAAAGTCTCAGGGTAGAAAATAAACATGCAAAAGACAGATGCATTTCTATACACCAACACCAAGCAAGCAGAGACCCAAATTAAAAGCACATATCCCATTCACAATAGTCATCAAAAAATAAAAATAAATACCTCAGCATCTTCCTAATCAGAGAAGTGAAAGACCTTTACAGAAAGAACTACAAAATACTGCTCAAAGAAATCCAAGAAGACACAAATGGAAAAATATTCCATGCTCATGGATAGGAAGAATCAACATTGTTAAAATGTCCATCCTACCTTAGACCAGGAAATGACAATACAGAAATTCATACAGAAACATAAATGACCATGAATAGCCAAAACAATCCTTAGCAAAAGAAACAAAGCAGGAGATAGCACACTTCCAGACTTCAAACTTTACTATAAGGCTACAGTAAATAAAACAGCCTGGTATTGGTACAAGAACAGGCATATAGACTGATGGAAAAGGAGAGAGATTCTGGAAGCAAAGTCTCAATTTCTCAACCAACTCATCTTTGACAAAGCCTCCAACAACAACCACTGGGGAAAGGAGAACCTATTCAGTAAATGATGCTGGGAAGACTGGCTGAACACATGAAGAAGATTGAAACAGGACCCCTTCCTATCACCATACACAAAATTTACCTCTAAATTGATCAAAGACCTAAAGGTAAAACCCCAAACTATAAGAATCTTAGAAAACTCCAGAGACACCCTTATGGAAATTGGACTTGGCAACCAATTCCTAATCAGAACCCTAAATACCCATACCTTAAGAAATTAGATAGACAACTGGGATCTCATTAAACTAATGAATTTCTGTAAATCAAAAGACACCATCAAGAGAGCATGGAGAGAGCCCACAGAATGGGAAAAAAAATATTTGGCAACTGTATATCTGACAAAGGCCTAACATCTAGGATCTACAGGGAACTCAAACGTGCTGAAAGGAAAAAAACAAACAGCCCATTAAAAAGTGGGCAAAATGGATTGCCTGAGCCTGCAGGCTTGAGATCCACCTGGGTAGCAAGACCTCATCTCTACAAAACAAATCAAAAAATCAGCCGGGCGTGGTAGCGCATGCCTGTAATTCCAGCTACTTGGAGGGCTGAGGTGGAAGGATCGCCGGAGCCCAGCAGTTCAAGGCTGCAGTGGCTGGGAGCGGTCACTGCACTCCAGTCTGGGCGACAGAGTGAGACTCCAACTCAAAAAAAAAAAAAAAATGGGCAAAAGACATGAATAGACACTTCTCAAAAGAAAATATACGGACAGCCAACAGACATGAAAAAGTGCTCAGCTTCACTTATCATCAGAGAAATGCAAATCAAAACCTCATTGAGATACCACCCAACCCTAGTAAGAATGGCCATCATTAATAAAAGAAACAACAACAGATGCTGGCGAGGATGCAGAAAAAAAGGAATGTTTTTACACTGGTGGTGGTAATGCAAACTAGTACAACCTCTTTGGAAGACAGTGTGGCAATATCTGAAGGAATGAGAAATTGACCTTCCATATGGCACAGAAATTCCCCTATTGGGAATATACCCAGAGGAACTCACATAATTCTACAAAAAAGATACCTGCATAGGGATGTTTGTTGCCACTCCATTCACAATAGCAAAAACATGGAACCAACCATGTTACCCATCAAAGCTGGACTGGATTAAAAAATATGGTACATATACACAATGGAATATTATGCAATCATAAAGAAGGACAAACATATGGACTTCGCAGCAACTTGGATGGATTTAGAGTCAATCATACTCAGTGATCGATCACAGAAACAAAGAACAGAGTACCATATGTTCTCATTCATAAGTGGACCTTGAAAAATTATAATGCTATCAGAAAGGGATTGGTGGTAGTGGGAAACTGTTAGGGGAGGGGAGTGGGATTGGCAGTCGAGGGAAACTGCTAGGATGAGGCAGGGGCAGACCTCATCAACAAAGGTACCAGCATAATGAACATTTGCATACCTAACCCTGAATTGTAACCCACATCTTTATAATAAAAAAAAGTGAACCATGAAAAAATAACAAAATAAAACCTAGTTTAGTTCACAGCTCAAAATCACACATGTACTTTTCCTTAATACAATCATAATCTGTTATATAGAACTTTATGCATATTTCTCGTTTTGTAACACAAAATAATAACAAAGATATATATTCAAAAAATAATAAAGGAAACACCCTATCCATTGAGATGAAAACAAAGTAGAACCTTGCCCACGTGTAGAAATCTGTCCCATATAGGCAGACTCTCATACTCCCTCACTATAGGCTCTCTTTTCTTTCAGGATATAAACAAGAAATATCCCTTTCTTCTAGGTAACACAGTAATTCCTTGTGGGGAGCAGATGTGATGTGGTAAGAAGATGATCACTGTCACTGCAGCAGGCCTTGAGTAAAGGCCCAAGCAAAGGCAAGCTCTCACTTCATGACCCCAAACTCATAGGCAAGGTCTCGCCTGGAAGCTCTGCATCCTAGCCAAAGGCAGGCTGTGAGGGATGCAGCCTGATACACGAAACGGTGTCTCAGATGCCCACATATCCAGGTACACATAGCATAAATAAAGCCTTAGCAACAACAAGATAACTGCAAAACAACTTGCCTTTAGGTAGCAACAATTTCCCTTATGGCTCCCTCACAGACCTTGAATCCCTACCAACTTCCCCTGTGCTTGATTATAAAATAAACTTGCTGAGGTAACTTGGGGTCACTTCTCCTCCATCAGAGGAAAGTGTCCCACCTGGCTCCAGTGTTTCTTTATGTCTTTGTGTCTGTGTCTTTCTTAATCTCTTGCCACTCTCTCTTGGAATCCTCAAGGCAATCATGCGGGTTACGGCAAGTCCTAGACAAAATATTTTTCTCTATGCACTGTTGAGACAGGTTCTGTTCTGTATTGAGAGAGATCTACATTGTTCATCATTCTTGCTTCTCTCATTCTTACTCTGCTATCTCCTGCTTCCAACAATATACTAAATCTTTCTCATCAAGGTGACATATGTCAAAGACACCTTCCCCGACCATCCTGTATAGAAATACAGCCCCCCACCATCTTATTCCCCCACCCCCTGCTTATTTTCTCAACAACATTTACCAACCTCTAACAACACACTTTTACATGCTAAGTTATAAGTGTTTGACTTTTTAAAAAATAAATTGTTTCAGAAGGCAGAGAAGATGGAAATACAAAAGAAGGTCAAATATTGACTTTGGGCCAGGTGTGGTGACTCACACCTATAATCCTTTCACTTTGGGAGGCTGAGGCGAGAGGATTGCCTGTCCCACAGGTTTGAGACCAACCTAGGCACCTTGGTGAGAACTCATCTCTACAAAAAAAAAAAAAAACCATAAAAACTAGCTAAGCATGGTGTTGTATGCCTGGAGTTTCAGCTACTTCAAAGGATGAAGTGGAAGGATCACCTGAGCCCAGTATATTGAGACTGCAGTGACCGTGAGGGTGCCACTGCACTCCATCCTGGGTGACAAAGACTCCAACTCACAACCCCTCCCCCCCAAAGAAAGATTGACTTTGGACAGAGACAGTGAGACAGCTCTCCCAGGTGCAAGCAAGTGCCAGGCAGATCCCATAATGAGGATGAAGAGGTAAGAGCTAATCCAGTAGGAAGGGATGATAGCTGGAAGCAAAGGTGGAAACACAGATGGAGGATGAGGCGACAGAAACCCAGAGCTGTCGTGGATATCACAGCACAGATCTTGGAGGGTGACAGATTTCAAACCCTAGAGTTTAAATCATCTATTTTCTGTGAGATCTTGGAGTCAGAACTTACCTCTCTAAGCTTCAAAATTATTAACAATATTATAGGTAAGCAATAATGACAACCTGACTTATTTCTGTAAAAAGTGGGCTTTTACAAGTGGTGCAGGGAAAGGTGGCTAGCCACATGTAGAAGAATGAAACTGGACTTCTGCCTACCTCCATATGCAAACATATATTTAAAATGGATCAAAAACTTAAATGTAGACTCTCAAACTATAAAAATCTTAGGAGAAAATGTAGGGAACACCCTTCTGGACATTGGAGCAGGCAACAAATTCATGACCAAGTCCTCAAAAGCAAGCACAACAAAAGCTAAGAGAGGCACGTGGGAGCATATCAAACTGAAAAGCTTTTGCACAGCAAAAAAAAAAAAAAAAAAAAAAATCAAGACAGTAAAGAAATAATCTACACAATGAGAAAAAAATTTTTGCAAGCTATGCATCTCATAAAAGCCTAACATCCAGGATCTACAAGGATCTCAAACAAACTGAAAGAGAAAAAAAAAAACAAACCATTACAAGGTGGGCAAAGGACATGAAAAGACACATCTCAAAGGAAGACCTACAAGCAGCCAAAAAACATTTAAAAAAAATGCCCTGTCTCACTTGTGGGGGGCCAGCCCCTGCAAGTTTTGGGGAGTCCCTTGGAAGATGTGGTGGCGTCGGCAAATCTGTAGGGATAGATATTAAAAGAAAGAAAGATGGAAGGATAGAAATAAAGAGGAAGAAAGAGAAAGAAAGTGGACAACTGTTCAGTGAAATGAGCAGAAGCCGTTTATTGAAAGTTACAGCAGGTATTTACCCCCAAATTTTACACAGGCAGTCTCACAAGTCTTTCACGTGAACACAAAGCCAGGTGCGGGAGGGGGGGGGCATCCTCCACCCACCAGATGCTTAGGTGTGAGGAGGAACAAACCCCAAGATTGTCTCATTGTTCCCTTTGCTAGTTAATGTTATTCAAAAGCAGTGTAACAATCCTTACTAGCCTAATGATGCT
>NW_007260458.1:2381-87173 GCF_000164805.1 Carlito syrichta | reverse complement strand
TACAATACCTTCTATGAATAAAATAAATTCAATTTCTATAACAGGTAGAAAAAAAGACCTTACACTAACTGTAGCTAAAGCCGGCCTAAAAGAATGCAGCCCTGTCCAAAGTACGTGCTGGGCTCTCAGGAATGTGGCCCAGCCCAAACTCTGTGCTGGGCCATTTCTTGATAATCATCTATACCATTGAAAAGCTGAAAACAGTTCTCCATAAGTATATACTAATTCTACAAATATTCTTTTAAATCTTATAAAGAGGCTTGTACCGTGTAAAAGGCTCCCAAATGTGACCTGAGTTTGAATTATATCTAATACCTAAGCCGAAACCGCAGTTTACGGGAAACAGGAACAATGGGTTTCTAGAGTGAGCCATGCCTGTCACAGTCACAGAGCCTTCAGCTTAGGCCAGCAGAGTTCCTTTAGGTTGTTTGTGCTGCATGGCAAAAGGGGGAGGAAAATGGGGTCTACGGCTCCCAAACACGTCCTAGCGGTCTCGAGGTCCACGGCCCTCCCTGATCCCTAACGCTCAGTGGGCCTCCGTGGCCGGCTCCCAACACTCGCTAATCATCAGAGAAATGCAAATCAAATTTACAATGAGATACCACCTAACACTGGTAAAGATGACTGTCATTAAAAAAGTAAACACACACACAAACACACACACACACACACACACACAAAACAACAAACAAAAACTAATGCAACTGTGAAGAAAAGGGAATGCTTCTACATAGTTAGAGGGAATGTAAGCTAGTTCAGTATCTTTGGAAAGTATTATGGTGATTTCTAAAAGAACTAAAAATTGAGTTTTTATTCAATCCAGCAATTCCTCTCTGGGATTTACCCAGAGGAACAAAAATCTCTACCAAAAAGACACTTGCACATGCATGATTATAACTGCACTGTCCACAAAAGTAAAAACAGGGAACTAACTCAGATAACCATCAAAAGTGGACTGGATGAATAAAATGTGGTATATATACATGATGGAATACTATGTAGCCATAAAGAAGAAAAAAATCATGGCCTCCACAGCAACTTGGATGGAGCTGGAGACCATCATACGAAGTGAACTTTCACAGAAACAAAGAACTGAATACCACATTATCTCACTCATAAGTGGGTCCTGAACAATAGTCACACTAGCCCAAGAGTGGGATTGGCAGGGCAGACGCTGGATACTGCTAGGGGAGGGAGGGAGAAAGGAAGGGAGGAAGCACATAACAACTAAAAGGGTACCTGGTCCACTACCAAATGGAGAGAGGGCCAGCTAGAAGCCCAAACATCAGCTGCATGTGGCCTACTTTTATAGCAAACCATCACTTGTATCGCTACAACTCTAAAATAAATTTTAAAATGCACAGTTAAGCCGGGCTCGGTGGCTCAGCCTGTAATCCCACGCCTTTGAGAGGCTGAGGTGAGTGGATTGCCTGAGCCCACGGGTTCAAGACCCGCCTGGGCAGCGAGACCTCATCTCTACAATAAATTAAAAAAAAAAAAAAATCAGCCAGGCGTGGTAGCGCATGCCTGTAATTCCGGCTACTTGGAAGTTTGAGGCGGAAGGATCGCCGGAGCCCAGCAGGTCGAGGCTGTGGTGGCCGGGAGCAGCCATGCCTGCACTCCAGTCTGGGCAACAGAGTGAGACTCCGACTCAAAAAAAAAAAAAAAAGAAAAGAAATGCACAGTTGTCTTTCAGTACACTTTCTTTATTTGCCGATAATAATGTACATTTCTAGAATGGCCAAGATGAGTAATAAGTTATTATATTCTGTTAGATATAAGTTACCAAGAAAAATTTTGTCAGACAAAAACAAAAAAAATCAACTGAGCTTGTACTATTGCTATAAAAAGTACAAAATTCCACCCTGAGAAGCTCCTGCCCCCTAAAGCTAATGTAAAACATATATAAGCTAAGACCTGACTGTGATCGAGGCCCAGCCTTTGTGACTGGAATCTGTTGGACCAAACACCAGCATTCCAGTAATAAATGCAGCTTCCTGCTTACAAGTCTCGGTGTCACAGTCTCTCTGATTTTTTCCCCCACAACATTTCTTGGTGCGTTGGTTGGGAAAATGGAGAGTTCATAGACAGAGTTTTCCACCTTCCTTGTCACTGGAATATGACCCCTGGGGCAATGGGAAAGGATAACTCACCTGGCGCCAGCAGACCAGTTTTAAGAAGCAACAACTAATGGAAAGGATGGGAACTGGAGTTACATGGAATAGACTTGTTCTTAAGAGACAGAAGGGGGGCCTGATGAACTCCCAGAGTTGACTAGTAGTCTCAAGCCTGAAGGAAAGAGTTAGAGGCAGTGGAAGGAAACACTGTCCTGAGATGAAACCATAGGCTTCAAGGTACTGGGTGAAGGGTTGGAGTTGTTGTGTAATTGTGTATAAATAAGACAGACAGCAGAAGGGTTCTGACCCAAACAAAGGGCCAAAGCAAGTGTTAAGCCCTAATCTAAGCTGGTGGGGACCTCATGCAACTGAAGGCAGCCCCAGTCCTGTAAGGGCTGGTCCAGGTTGGGGGTTTATACCAACCTGCCACTTGCTAAGAGGTGTCTGAAATATCTCCATGAAGCGTACACCTGGAGATGGAAAAAGCAACTGCCCCGCCATTACCCCTTTTTCCTCTTTCTGTATGCTACTGCCATCATTTAGGGGGAGAAAGATGGATGAAACAAAAAGTAAGAACACCCGCCCTTGAATATAGATTGAAAAATGTACACCAAGGTTACTCAGGAGCCTATGAGGTGAAACTGACTTGGAGAAAGTTCCGAACATTCTGTGAAATAGATTGGCCTTCTTTTGAGATAAAATGCCCACAGATAAAAGAAAAGTTTCTAAGATATTTAGGGTTATCATAGGAAACCCAGGTCCTGGCCACCCACGTCTATACATTGACTACTGGCAAGATGCAGTCCTTGCTCGTCCATCTTGGCTAAAAGCTTGCTGGAAAAAAAATCACAAAGTTCAGATGGCACTTAAATTGGTTCCTTCGAAGTGCTTTCCTGAACCAAATGAACCTGTTCTGGCTAATGAAACAGACAGGGGTACACTAGCTCCTTACCCTCTTTTGGAAGGCCAAATACAAAGTCTCAAAGAAAAAGGCCCAAATCTGCCAAGAGAAGGTTAGCTATCCTGGCTTCCACCTATCTCAAGGGCAATGCCAGCTTGGCCCAGAAAAAAAGCAAACCATCTGCTCAATCCCAGTCCCATCCTCCTGAAGTCATGTCTGGGAATTTCTTGGAGTGGAAAGATTGTATAAATCTGGATACCTAACTTCTCTAATTTGGCAAGACCCCTTTATGAAGCCACAAAGGGGAAAGAACAGGAGCCCCTGCTTTGGGAACAAACCCAACAAAGGGCCTTTAAAGAAATTAAGAAGGCTATCATTACCACACCTGGCTTAAGGCTCCCAAATGTAACCAAGTCCTTATTTTTATATGTGCATGAGCACAGCAGCATGGCAGTGGAGGTCCTAACTCAGATATTAGTGTCATGGCACAGACTCATAGCATACTTAACAAAGCAACTGAACTCAGTCACTCAAGGTTGGCTGCCTCATTTGCAAGCACCTGCAGGTACAGCCCTTCTGGTGGCAGAAGCCGACAAACTAACTAGGGGATCCCCAACAGCAACCAGGGGTTACAGATGCTCAAACAAAGTCCCAAAGCCCTCTTAGGAGGCAAGAAGAAAGGAGGGAAAAAGACCATGAACAAAATTTCAAAAGTGCTTCAAGAATCCGATGAGAGCCCAAGTCAATTCTACAAAGAACTCTGTGACGTCTTCAGACTGTACACTCCCTTTAACCAGGAGGCACCTAAAATCAATGGACAGTGAACGCAGCCTTTGTCAGACAAGCCCAAGGAGACATCCAACACAAATTACAAAAGTTAGATGGCTTCATTGGAATGAATGTCAGCCAGCTGCTGGAGAGTGCAACAAAAGTGTTCATCAACCGAGACCGGGAAGCCCACCAAGAAGTATACTGAAGACTGAAGAGAAAGGCCATGCTACTCACTGAAGCTTTGTCAGGATACCAGGCACCTGTCCAACACAGACAAAGGTGAGGCCAACACCAGGGTCGGAAAAGAGGCCAACACAACAGCCACCCAGAGATGATGCTGGGATCATACCAACACATTAATGGGTCACCCAACTCTAAAAAAAAAAAAACTAGAATAAATAGATGGGCTCACATTTGTGGCAGAAATAACATAGTTATTGGCCAAGTGGCTAAAAATTACCTAAAAATTAAACACAGCCTACCGACCTCAGAGTTCAGGAAAAATAGAACAAATGGATTGGACATTAAAATTGCAACTAAGTAAGCTATCCTAAGAAACTCACTTAAGCTGGGACCAGCTCTTGCCAGTAGTCCTATTAAGAATTAAGTCTAGCCCTACCAAGCAGTCAGACTACTCTCCTTTTAAGATCCTCTATGAAAGACCACACCCTCTTGTCAAAAATATACGAGGGAACTTAAAAGAATTAGAAAACATCAGCCTAAGGCAGCAATTGCAGACTCTAGGTGTAGCCTTAAATACATCACCAAGTTAGAGAAAGGTTACCAATAAGTTTAACCACGGATGCACACCCCTTTAACCTAGGAGTCATGGTATGAGTAAAGGAATAAAATGCTCTGCTCCTAAAATCCCTCTGGAGGGCCCCATTTACTGTCTTTTTGTCTACCCCTACTGCTATAAAGGTTGTTAAAGTGATCCCCTTGATCCACTACAGCAAAGTTAAACCAGCTGCTCAGGACTGGGAGTGTGTGACTGATCCATCAGTCTCACACAAACTGACCATCTGAAAAAGGACAAACTGCACACTCCAAAGTTTGGAAAAAATCTGCAGCCCTGCTCTAGTCACTCCGGAAGCTCACTAGTCAACACATGGCTGAAGCTTGAGGAATCTGCAGCCCTCCTTCAGCCACTGAAGAGGTTGGCTGATCAACGAGGAAACTGCAACCAGAATACAGATAAACTGTTTTTGGTCTCTAAATGTAGCATTAATGTACTGCTGCTCCATGTCTGTATCTATCGCTATTGGCTTCACCTTAGTCTTTGCTATAGGATTAGCAAAAGCCGCACCAGCAGACTGGACATGTCGCTAAAGGGTTTTACTAGTACTCTTCTTCCTCCTAACAACAGAATGTTATTGTTGGTTGCTTTTAGTTTGGGCCCCTTTTACAAACCTGACCTGTTACTCACCCTGTGAATAGTAGCTGTGATCCTTTCCTGGAAACTTGCTTAATTCTCCTTTGCATAGCTCCTCTGCTCATAAGGTCTGTCTCTAAATTCATTAACAATGTGGTCAAACAGAAAATGGCAGCTCATATAATAATGCTAAATCAAAATGATGGTCTTTAGCCCTAACAGGGTCAAACATCAAAGGGGGGAATGTGGTTGGGGGCTTTTGCAAAATGCTTCAAAACATATATCACAATTAAAATGTTCCAGTTTGTTAATGCAAATGCTGTGCTCACTGCTGCAACTAAAACCGCAAGCACCTTCCTGTAATGCTACACTCAGTGTCGGCAACCAAAACCACAAGCGTGTGCTATTTTTACAAAAGGTACAAAACTTTCTACCTGAGAAGCCCCTTCCCCCCAAAGTCAATGTAAAATATATATAAGCTGAGACCCGACTGCCATCAGGGCCCAGCCTTTGTCACTGGAGTCTGCAGAACCACATGCTGGTGTTCCAGAAATAAACATATTCCTGCTTAGCAGCCTCCGTGTCACAGTCTCTCTGATTTGTTTTCCCACAACACACCAAACTGCTCAATGCCATGCCCAAAGATATTTAAACTGTGAATCAGTATGAGAAGTTGATGACTTCTTGCTGTGGCCAGCTATTGCTAGGAACGTCAGAACAATAATTCTCATAATGGTGATGCTCTTGCTGTTAGGTCAAGAAAAGGAGCAGATAGAAAAAGAGAGATGGGAGACGGGCAGCTCAACAACAACAGAGTTTTATTCTAAGGTGAAGGACCTGCAGAGGGGAATCATGAACTGAAGCCCAGACCGCTTACAGACTAAGGGCAATTTATAGGGATTTGGGGAAGGGATGCTGGTTAGTTGCTTGCTGGGGATGCAGGTAGCTTAGGAAGAAGCCCTGTGGTTAGCTAGCTGCTATTTAGCAGGATGTATTCTGTGGTCAGTGCTCAGCTAATAGGTTTCCATCCCAGTTTGTGCTAGCAAAATGGCAGGGACTATCTATCTACAACAGAGTTTCAAAGAGTAACACCTCTCTAAAATATCCCTTGCTTATACCTGCTTTTCTCTTGAAAGGATAAGTCTGCAGTTATAATGCCATAATCAGTAGCATCTGTTGATGAAATGTTGGATACGCCAGATCCAAATCTTTTTAGGAACTAAGAGATTCTTTCTTGCATATAGTGAGTAACTTTGAACACATTCCTAATACAAGCTTTTGCTCAAATGGTACCAGTAATCTCTTTTTACAGAGTTATCACTCTTGGCTTTAATTTAACCCAATCATGAGGTAGTAAATAATAAAATCACTAACCCACCTACATAAGTAGAAGAACAGACTCGATGCCCGCAACAAATTTTACCCCATATCGTATGGCCTTTTAATTTGTTTAATGGGCTCATGGTTTAGAAAAGTTTTTCAAAATGGATTAGTTATGTTCTTCCTGGTTCTCATTTGTATTAGTTCACTTAAATTTTGTACTTGTTGCCCATCCAACTTTTGCAGAATGACACTCCTAACAGAACAACCCTAGCCTGGCACTTGAAGAGAAATATTTCCAACACATGCAAAACTGACAAAATGGAAGTTAAAAATGAACTCCATGTAGACTTAGCCTGAAAGTTACTCTTTCCAATCTTCCTTGTTGTTTAAATGTGGCTAAAAGTGTTTTGAAACGGATTCCTAGTTACTAGTCACTTCCTCCTGACTTGGGACAAGGCCAACCGAGTCAAGTTTCTTCAACACTGAGAAACATATAAAACATAACCACAGGATGGCTAGTTAGCAATGAGTTCTGAGAACATCTTGATCAAAGGGAGAAATGTTCTGAAAGTTGTCAGAATCAAAATGGAGTCACTTATACCAAACCTTAACAAAATGGAATGAGGAGGCCATGAAGGAAGAGTTTTCATGCATACTCACCAGCTTAAATGCCTGTGAACTGCCATCAAAGACACTGCCAATTACAACCTTGCAAATAAGACCACTTCAATATTTCCAGCAACAGCCAGTCCTAACCACAACCTTACAAATGACATCACCCGCTGCAATCAGGGGCCCTACAATCAGGCTCACATTTATAAAACCCTATCAAGCAATAGTCAATACACACATCATCACCTACAATAAGCTCCTGTAAACCAATGAAATTTTAAAGCAATCAACCTGCAGGCACTTCTTTTTTGCCTTTAAAAGTTTCTCACTGCCTCAACCTCCACAGATGAGTTTCGGATTAGTCATAGCACCTGTAGCCAGAATTTGTAAATCCTCTGTTTATTCCTAAATAAATCAATTACTTGGGAGAGCAACCATTTGTGGTTACTTTCGGTTGACAGAAGACCTCAAGGTATCTTAGTCCAAGCGCTCATTATCTGAATGATGAATTTGAAACCCAGAACTGGTAACTGGTGGGCAGTTAGACACTTTAACACCAACCTCCTGGTTCATAGTCTGGTGTTCTATAAACCACATTGATGCCGGGCACTGAACAGCTGTCGCATGTAAAAGAGATGAAAGAAATTACAAACAATATTGAGCTAATTACAAAAAATAGATAAATAAGGATAAATCCAATACAGATTTAATCATTCACCTAATCTTAAAATTCAGTGAAAGCTTGCTATTACTACATGAATATTTTAGCAAGTGTTTTTATAATTCACTTTTATTTGAATTAACTTAAAATACCTCATTTTTCCAGTGAGGCATATTTATATTTTAAATGAGGAAATAAAAGTCAAGTGGGAAGAAAGAGTGAATTGATTCCAATCTTTCGAGTTGATGTAAGGAGCTCATTGATGGAGTGAAAGCTTTCAATATTCATCCCCAACTCTAACTTTTTCTCCTCAGATTCCAGAATGACTAGACAGTGGGGACTCATCCAAGCTCTGCTGGTGCCACTCACCCTTATTCTCCCAGCCAGGTTGTTCATCGGGTAGGATTTGCCTGTGCGGGTAGAGGCCCACAACAGCCACCAGCACCACAGGCTCTGTAATGGCAGACAGGATCACCAAAGCTTCCTGTTTAACTCTCAGTTGCCCTTTAGTGCTCTCAAGGAGGCACGCTGGGCCGGGCATGTGGATCTCTGAAACCATGTCCAGGGAATTTCCTTGTCAGCGAGGGGAAAAAAAAAAGATGACAAGCAATTTGTAGTCAGTTAGCTAAGCTTAACTTCACAATAGAGATGGAATTTTTGTTTTGTATCCAACAACATTGTTTCTTGGACTTCTTTTTTCCAGTCAGAGTCTCATTCTGTCTCCCAGTTTGGATTGCAGTGGCATGCTCATGGCCACCCCAGCATTGACCTGCTGGCTCGGGTGATCTTTCTGCCTCAGCCATCCAAGTAGCTGAAACTACAGGCACATGGTACCACAACCGGCTAATTTTTTTTATATATTGTAGAGACGAGGTCTCACCAAGTTGCCCAGGCTGCTTTCGAGCCCCTGGACTCAGGCAATTCTCTCACCTTGGCCTCCTCAAGTGCTTGGATTACAGGCTTGAGCCACTGTGCCAGGCCTGTTCCTTGGACATTTTAAGAAGGCCTGTGACCCCTTAAGGCAATCCTATAGATTGATCAACTGGCTCTCTTTTAAAAATCACTTTATTTTGAAAGAGGCTACAGAACAATGCACCATAGGTATGGATAATTATCATATACCATTTTTCCAGCTTCCCCTAATGTGAATGGCTTACATAACCATAGAACAATAACTGAAACCAAGATTTTAACATTAATACAGTACTATTAACGAATCTGTACATCTTAGTCACATTTCACTCGTTTCCCGCTAATGTCCTCCTTCTGCTTGACCATCCAATCAAGTATTCCCTCACTGGTTTTAGTCACTATCATTGGATTTTCTTAATGTCTTCTCATCTTTAATAGTTTCTTATTCTTTCCATGTCTTTCATGACCTTGACATTTAGCAAGCATACTGACCTGCAGGTTTGTAGAATAGCCCTCAAATGGGTTTATTTGATGTTTCCTCATTATTAGAGTGACGTTATGCATTTTTGGGTAGTGTGCCACAGAAGTGATGTTCTATCAGTCTCAGTGTCTCATATTACAATATTCCCGATGTTTACACAACTCATTCTGATACTATTATATTAACTTTGATCATTTGGTTAAGGTACTGTCTGCCAGATTTCTTTACCATAAAGTACTATGAGAATTACGCACCATTTTCTCACGACAGAGTACCACTTGGGGAGACACATATAGTCTCGTCATACTTTCATATTTGTTTCAGCCACGTTTTTAAGTATCCATTAAAAGTTTTTTCTATCATGTTTGACTAAAAAAGATTTTCTATTATAATTGTTCTTTCTATAATCACTAATTGGAATCCTACCATGAGCAACATTTGCCCCTTTCTCTTTATTTTATCTACTAATTCATCATTCAACCATCGACATCCTGCCAAGACACTCACTGCAATCTCCCTACTGGAAATATATCCTGAAAAACTCAAATCACTCTATCAAAAAGATACCTGCACACGAATGTTTATCGCAGCATTGTTCACAATAGCAAGAACCTGGAACCAACCATGCTGTCCATCAAAAGAGGACTGGATTTTTAAAAATGTGGTGCATATACATGATGGAATACTATGCAGTCATAAAAAACAACAAAATCATGAATGTTGCAGCAAGCTGGATGGAACTAGAGTCTATAATACTGAGTGATCTCTCACAGAAACAAAAATCTGAGTATCACATGTTCTCACTCATATAGTGGACCTTGAACATCTACCATAATACTATAAGAAAAGGACTGACAGTAGTGGGAAACTATGGGGGGAGTAGAGAGGGGAAGGGAGGTGGGACTAACGGTAGTCAATATCTGTCTAGGGATGGGGAGACACCCCTTATTAACAAGGGTGACTGAACAATGCACGTATACCTAATCCTTAATTGTACCCCACAATTTTGTAATAAAAAATATGTTTAAAACAAAAAGAAATATAGGTATGTATACAAGCACATGCATCCACACATCTATGTTTAGTCTGTAGCAACACATTTCTATATATAAGCTTGAGATTCTGCTGATTTTTCTTTTTTTTTTGAGTTGGAGTCTCACTCTGTTGCCCAGACTGAAGTGCAGTGGCTACTCCCGGCCACCACAGCCTCGACCTGCTGGGCTCTGGCGATCCTTCCGCCTCAGCCTTCCAAGTAGCTGGAACTACAGGTGTGCACAACCACACCTGGCTAATTTTTTGATTTATTGTAGAGATGAGGTCTCGCTTGCCCAGATGGGTCTCGAACTCGCGGGCTCAGGCAATCCACTCACCTCAGCCTCCCAAGGCGCAGGATAATTTCAATCCAATGCATTTAAGCTTATTTAAGCTTTTCATCATTCTTTTTAAACATTTTTTTCTCTAAATATGATAGACCTGGTTTCATAATTCATAATAAATGTATTACTTCTTGCTCAGTACTAACACATACATATAATAGTTTCAAAGTTCTATTCAATAACTGTGAAAAATAAATTTACTTACTACAGAAAATTACTGTATAGTTCTTTTGGTCTTTAACCTTATGATTGTGATCAAAACACTAAACTCTGAAGTTGCTTAATAGTTTTTTTTTCTTTCTCCACACTCTTCAGTATGGTTAAAGCATTCATTTGTAAACAGATAGGTTCATTGATTATTATTTGTGTTCTATTTTGGCATTTCTCGCATCTTGGTATATTGGTTGATTTTGAGTATGTTTTGCCTTGTGAAACATTATGGTTCTACAAGTCAGAACTTTTCTAAAAGCTGAAGTCGGAAAAGTGTCACTTTCCCTTCATCTTACCCCATTTCTGTTCTCTTGCTATCCTTTCACCTCATTTCCACCCATTCTCTATAACTGCTCAATCTTGTTAATTTCTGGCTTACCCTACTTGGATTTTCTTTCCATAAACAAGCAGGTGCATATATATTTTCTTACTCACCGCGTGTTCTACCATGAAGATCACATCATATAGTAACATGGGAATTCTTCCATATCGGTTTATAGAAAACTTTTTCAATTATTTTGACAGGTGTCTACTCCATTATGTGGACATACCTCCACTGATTTAACCACTCTTTTATGTATGGATATTTAGAATTTTTCCAATAGTTTGCAATTACAAATAATGCTGGAAATAATAACTCCCCTAACCTTGGGTGTGTGTATTTTTATGTTGTTGCAGGAGTAACTTCACAATAGAATCCTACAAGTGAGATTGTTGCATCAAAAAGTAAGAATGCATTATTTTATCAGATATTGCCAAATTCCTCTCAAGGCGGGAATTCCACATTGCCTACCCACCCCACCCCCATCTTGTATATGATTTTCTGGAAAATAGAATTTTTTCTGGGTGTCTCACACCCTTTGACTTAATTACCAAATCTCCTTTGGAAGCTTTTCATGTTCACATCGATCATTAGAATGAACACATCTGAGTTCTCTTAGCTCATGTATAGTGTAATAGTCAGCCTTCACCTGGGCAGTGTTTTGCCGAGCATATCTCTGTTCTTTAATATATAACACTCTACTCAGCCCTGGTCCTGGTTCTTCCAAGCCTCTTTGTGGGCAGAATGTGGTCAGGCTGTGTGACTCAGATTACCTATTGGCTTCCTCCTCTCACTGTACAGAAAGCCCTCTGAGCACCCAGGACCGTCCTGCCAAGACACTCACTGACTCTTCCCGTTTGCTGAGCATCAGCATTCACATGCTATTCACACAAACCTGATATCTCTAACCTGATACTTAGTCTGTTGTTTTTTTTACTCAATTATGTTACCAAATTTTGAACTTCGAGTTTTAAGTTTGATTCTTCATTACCTCCACATTATATCATTTTGCATACTGCTTTTAGTTATCTTAGAAAATGACACCTCACCAGAAAGCATTCTCTGAAAACACATAGCTGTTTTTTGGTCAGAACTCTGCAGTAAATAGAGTAGTATACACGCAATTGCAGGCATCCCCTCTTTAGCTAGGACTTGATAACTTGAAAATTTGATGATTTTGAAAGGTGAAAAGAATCTTTTAGTAATGCCTTAACTTTGTTATATTAAATTTAAAGTCTCAATCCTTTTAATTCAAGTGAACATGATATGAAATTTATAACCTCTTGAAGATACAAACAAATTTAGGCAGTTGGCACTACAGTTTTTTGTTTTTTAATTTTGAGTCAGGGTCTCCTCTGTAGCCCACGCTGAAGTGTAGTGGCACACTAACGGCCACCGCAGCCTCGACCTACTGGACTAGGTGATCCTTCTGCCTCAGCCTTCAAGTAGTTGGAAATACAGGTGCGTGCTATCATGCCCAGCTAATTAATTTAATTTTTTTTTCATTTATTGTAGAGACGAAGTCTCACCAATTTGCCCAGGCTGATCTCGAACCCCTGGACTCAGAAATCCTCTTGCCTCAGCCTCCCAAAGTGCTGGGATTACAGACTTGAGCCACTGTGCCCAGCCAGCCTAACAGTTTTTATTCTTATCCTATAATAGAGTGGTTTGCTTCCACTATGGAGTTGATTACATCTGACTTGCTATGGGCAAAAAAAAAAAAAAAAGTCATTTATTTAAAAAAATTTTTTTATTCTAATGATGGGTACAAATCAGGATTAGGTATACAAGCAGTTATCATACAGGTAAAGTTTGGGCCTACTTTTGACATTTATTTTTTTATGATTGGGACCACTTTCCTTTCCCAGCAATGGTCTTCAGCGACTGCTGGAAAGCTGTTAGTCTGTTCAATTTTATAGTATAATGCAGGCCACCACAAAATGGGAATCCACCAGTGACTGACTCCAGGAAAGTAATGGCACAGAAATTTTATAAGCTCTCAAGTTGCAATAACTTGTTGCCTCTTTTTGCAGATCTCAAGTTACCTACCTTCATTCACTTAGGGCTATAAAAGTTGACAATATAGAGGAATCTGGGTTTCATTCGGAAGACAATATTCATGATAAAGTAGTTTAAGATGAGGTCAAGATAGAAATAACAAACTTAAGACATGCCTGGTCGGACTCAGTGGCTCAGTCTATAATCCCAGTACTTTGAGAGGCCGAGGTGAGTGGATTGCCTGGGATGCGAGTTTGAGACTAGACTAGGCACCTTGGCTAGACCTCGTCTCTATAGTAAATGAAAAATTAGCAAGATGTGGTAGTGCACGCCTATAGTTCCAGTTACTTGGAAGTCTGAGGTGGAAGGATCACCTGAGCCCAGCAGGTTGACGCTGAGGTGGCCATGAGCATGCCACTGCTTTCCACCCTGGGTGATGGCGAGACCAAAGCACAAAAAACAAAAAGCATGCCCTTCTCTGTGTATAGGCTCCACCTCTCCTGGAGCCTCACTTAACATAGATGGAGCAAAGGGCACTTAAAGGACATGTTGCCCTCTGATAAGGGCAGGATTTTATCTGGACTTGTGTCCCACACCAGGCTTAGTGCAGTCTATTTTGGGAATGGTCATTCCAGAGAAAATTGAGAGATCTTTATAAACCTTTTCCCATCCCTGCTCCAATCTTACCTGGAGCAGAGACTCTTAAGAGTTGAGTAGATGACAGCTTTGATGAGGAAGTTGTGGGTTCTTATCCTCTTTTCTTCTGTGTTTGGTTGCACTGCTATCTCACTGTTTTCTCTCTCGCTAGAAATTTGACTTTGACCTTACCTTTCAATGTGCTGGGACTTCCCAGAATTTCTTAAGACTTCTATTTGTATCTGTAAACCAAAGAGCAGTCTCTGCAAATCTGCAGAGTAATATGATACAAAGTATTAAGGCAGTGATTCAGTATCCAAGAAAAAAAAAATCATTGATAGCTGGGCTGGTGGGAGGTTTTCACATGATTTCTCATTCAGAGCCTTATACTTTTATTATGGAATAGATCTTAGAGATTGCCTGAAATTTCTTTTAAAAGTTTCATTTGTTTTAATACAATCATGCTATTTGTCTCACATTTGTAGGGCAGGTTGTCATGGGAACGGGAATTCCTCATATAATAATATTTAGATCTAATTGCTTTGAAGATTACACTCATTCACAATGGATCTCACCACTCATATTTAGTAATGAGGACTAGAATTGCCCCTGGGGACCATCTGTGTCTTATACACTTAAATTCTCAACACCTAACCCAGGTCCTGGCACTTGGCATTTAATGCATAATAATGAAAATAACTGCCATTTATTGCACAATGACTTAGACCCAGTGATAACTTATTTACACACATTATCCTATTGTATTCCTATCACAAATACTTTCACCTCAATGTTACAGACAGATTTAATTATTTTCAAAATGACAGAGCTTCTAAATGAGATTTGAACTCAGGAAGTCTTTCTCCAAAAGTCACTCTATTAACCACTTCATTGAAATAGCTCTGTGTTGGCTGAGTGAGCAATCGCAATGGCAATGTTTTCCCTTTATCAGTGACTTAACAGGCCACACTTTAGGTATATCACTTAAACATCACAGTACTACTTCAAGATAAAGGACATTTTTTATCCACATTGTCTAAGGAGGAATATAAGTTAGAAGGTGGGTAATATGACTAATGAAAGTCATTTAGCAAATCATTGAGAGAGATTCAAAGGTGATAATTAAAAAATATTAAAACCATATTGATTTTCTACTCCAGAGTGTCTAAAAGAAGAAGGGATGGGGGAAACAGTCAGGCAAGAGGAGAGTAAAACCATGTGTGTGTGTGTGTGTGTATCAACCTCAGTTAGAGAAAGTGAGAGCAAAACAGCATTAGTTCAAAAGAGAACTAATACTAGGAAATCACATGCTTTTTCTTCTGAACAATGTAATCTGTTGCTTATGAAAGACAACCAAAAATAGTCCATAGAAAACAGAATCTTTCTGGATTATGTATAATTTAAAGGTAAATGATGTGGATTTCCTCTGTTTCTAAAAGAAAAAGACCCCACTCTCTTATCTTTTTTTTAGAGCATTTCATGGGAGACAAGTATGCCAGAGTCTTTTCCCTAAACTGTTGAATATAAACAGAACTTTCCAGAGCTAAGTAAAATGATTCATTGCAGCTTTACAACCTTCATATGTCTCCAGAGGCCTGGGCTCAGTGCCTTTTGAAAAGTAAATACCTGGAAAGATACAGCCCCAGGCTTCCTGACATATTGGGAGTTTCAGCTATGTGCCTAACCTGTCTGTAACCATTTCTTCGAAGGGACATAGACTTTAGTATTCTTTCATATGAGGGCCAAAGTATTTAAGCAGCCAGCTACTTCAATTCCCAAGTGAGCTGAGGCTGAAGTATATGAAGGAAGATACAGCAAAGTTCAGGATGTAGCAGCAAATTGTGCTGTCAATTCCCTTATGACAGACAGGATAGCATTAAAATTTTAATGAAACATATTATAAGCTGGTTAAAAATAGTGTAGAAAAAAGGATCTTTTCTGTTTGAATGTATAAATAGTGTGAATTTATCCCGATGTTTGACTTACTTGGAGAATACCTATATCTGTGTACCTGGCTCTGCGTACTCACTAATAAAACAGTGTTCAATCTTTTCTAAATTTTTGTAAAGAAGACAAATTGTTGGTACCACCTTGATTTCACCAACAATATGAAAGAGCTAAACTAACTACTTACTCTCCATACCTATTTCGAGATGAATTAAAGTTCTTTTCTGTAGGTAAATTTGGATATGTTAGTTAAAAATAATTCAAGTCTGGTACATGTAAAATAACTATACATCAGTAATATAAAACAAATGTCAAGTAGGATATTTACTCTAAAATTAACCATATTTCTAGCTCATTGATGAGATTAGAAGTTACTTTTTATTTTTATGCTTACCTTAGCATTGTGATTTATTTTTCTAATGGCAGAGCTATTTTATCATGATGGAAAAGCACATACTGTAGTGGCTGAAGGTTCAATCTGAGAGACCACCAAGAGCCAATTCTGATGAAAGTTCAAGAGGGTCTTTATTTACAAGCTCGAGCCTGGACCTCTTGACAACCGACACAGCAGAGTACATACAGAGGCTCTGATTTCCTTAAGCGGATGCCTTTTATGCTTTTACACAAAGGAAGGAGGAGTTTGGGGGGCTTTCCAGTTTTGTTACCATTTAATTGGGTAGTTCCTCTGGTGGTAGCTTAATCGTGGAGGATTGGCTAGCCTGACTCAGGCTGACCTTGGTCCACTAGCTGGGGAGGTTGCAGAGACATCTGGAAACTTAGGTGATTACTCCCTGGCACCTGATTGGTTGTTGCTAAGGGGAAAGTGAGATAAGGGAAGAATAACTGGAGCTTTGCAGTTTTTCCCATAACTGGAACTTTAAACAGTTACAGGTTATGTTTTAAGATAGAAAACTAAAAACTAAAAATGGCTGTGCTATTGTTCACAAGTCGATTACATATTTATTGGGTTATAGCATGCTCTTAACCTAAGTCTATGGTATACTTTATTACTGTCCTCTCATTCCCCCCTTCTCATGAGGGTAGAGTGAATCTAATCTTGGATTCCTTCAACATGCTGAGTTGTCCAGGGGTACCTGTTGATATTGTTGTCTGAGGACCATAAGGTGCACAGTGTTTATTCTAGCTTTTAGAAAAGTTATTAGCTTGTTTATAATACATGAACCGAAGGTTAGCAACAGCAAGAGTATGATCACGGGGCCTATTAAAGCAGACAATAGTGTGGTTAACCAAGGTGAGTAGTTAAACCAACTTTCAAACCATCCCTGTTTCTGCTCCCGCTCTAATTTACGCTTAGCCAAACCTTCTCGCACTTTAGCCATGGATTACTTTACTATTCCTGAACGGTCGGTGTAGAAACAACATTCTTCTCCCAGGGTGGCGCAAAGGCCACCTTGCTGGAGGAACAGTAGATCTAAGACTCTATGGTTTTGCAGAACTACTTCAGACAGAGAGGTTAGGGATTCCTGTAAGTGTGAAATAGAAGTTTCTATTCTTTCTATGTGAGAATCTATTGCAGCCCGAAGGCTATTGTAATGATGGGATTGAGTGGCTAGGGAGGTGATACCTGTCCCTGCCCCAGCAAGGCCTAGGCCTAGCAACACTGACAGGGTTATTGCAGTGATCGGTTCCCTTTTAACCCGGGGGTACCCTCCTTGTTTCAGTAACTGGAATACGTCCTCCTCAGTGTGGTACAGGATTTTGGGGAGTAACTGTACCAAAATGCAAAGCCCTCAGACTGAGTGAGTACCTGCCCATGAAAACATGGAGTTAAGCCAGTGGAACACATCCACCATCCATTCTCGGGGGGCAGGTTAAAATCATTGGAGACTACAGGGAAAGTCTGGGCACATAAGGACTGGACCCCCGAAGGGGGCTTGCCCACACAAGTTCCTTTCCCAGAGACTGACTGTAGGGTCAAGCTTATTTCCATGCTCGGGGCCCACCAGCAAGCATTGGAACTCAGACTCGTGGTGTAGTTTCCTATAATTGCAGTGCCTTTATAATAAGGTGGCCAGGGACTATAGCATAGCCAGCAGGACCGGGTGAGATCGGGCCTGGTGCTATTGAGAAAAAGGTAGGCATTGCTTAGTATGTCCCAGAGAGGGTGGGAGGAGGTGTTCCAGAAAAAGTATGAGGATGTATTTAGTACAGGGGTTTTCTTTATAGAGGAAATAGCTGCAGTGTTACTGCGGCGCGGGGTGTGCATGGCAGTAGTGAAAAGTGTACTGCTTGGCTCGGGTCTAGGAATTGATTCAATAGTTGGCTTATCTGTGGGTGGTGTGAACCCCCGAATATGGTGTCCAAAATTAGATCGGGTGAGCCCCGGGATGGTGCTGAGGGTTTGGACTTTTAGTCTAATCATGAAAAGACTCCCTAGATCACGCCATCCTGTTCTGGGGTCGTCATATAACCTGATTCCCCATGTTTTCCCGACCGCCCAGTCTGTAACTCATCGCCCCGCCAGGGTGAAGTCTATCATGAGGTGGTCACAGTAGGAGAGGGAGGGTGTCACAAACATACCCTGAATCTGACAGGGCTCCTTCTTATAACCTGAGGGGTTTCTTTTTATAGTGATTAAGTCATTGGTTTTGGCAGGGACCCAAGGTACGGTGCCTGTGGAGACACAGGCCCATGCCGGGCAATAATATTGGCCGGGGTCTGCGCATACCTCATCCTGGTCATGGCCAGGGCATACATAAAACTAATACTGGTTGTTATAGCCTAGCTTTGAAATTACTTTGGTTACCGCGCCAGACCAATCAGAGTATTGGTACATTTCCTTTAGGTCACAGGTGAGGGTTGGGAATCAAGTGTTGAGGGGAGCGAGGGTAGAAGTTGGAAAAATTATTTTGTTGATCCCTGACCTGAGGGTTAACAACTGCCATGTTAAGTTTAGAGGTTGGTGAGGATTAGGGACTGCCCAAAGAATTCCATCCTGTCACGAAGAAGCAGAAGGAAAAGAAGCGCGACACAGTCTTAGCTTTAGAGGATTGTCCTTGTCCAGTCGGCTGCTCCATTTGGGTGCATAGTTTTTCAGCACAGCAAGGGTATCAGCAAGCTTGGCATGGGTGTGGTGTATCCAAGACACGATGCCTTCCACCTTCAAGGTGGTGGGGGTGGACAGGATCACAACGTACGGTCCTTTCCACCGCGGCTGCAGAGTCTCGTGTTGATGTCGCTGGACGTACACCCATTCCCCCGGTTGGAAGTTGTGGGGAGTCAGCGGTGGTCCGGTCTCATAAAGGGCTTTCAGTCTGGACCACACCTGCTCATGGACGCTTTGTAGAGTTTGGAGGGAAAAAAGGAGTTTTTGATCATCTATGTCTGTTAATAGTTCTGTTCTCAGGTTAGGTATGACTGGTGGAGGCACGCCAAACATGATTTCAAAAGGAGTAAACACTAGCTTATAGGGTGAGTTACGCACCCTATATAGCGCAAAGGGAAGGAGAGTCATCCAGTCCCTGCCAGTCTCCTGGACTAATTTAGTTAAGGTCTCTTTTAGGGTTCTATTCATTCTTTCTACCTGTCCTGAGCTCTGGGGCCTATATGCACAGTGTAATTTCCAATCCGCCCCCAGGGTCTGAGCTACTCCCTGTATTACCTTAGAGATGAAGCTGGGGCCGTTGTCCAATCCGATCTGGACCAGGAAGCCATACCTGGGCATCAGATCTTCCAAGAGTTTCTTGGCCACCACCTGTGTGGTTTCATTATTGGTAGGGAATGCCTCCGTCCACCCTGAAAAGGTGTCTATAAACACTAGTAAGTACCTGTATCTGTACTTTTCTGGTCTCACCTCAGTTAAGTCCACTTCCCAGTACGCTCCTGGCTGGTTTCCTCGAAGTCTGGTCCCCGGGTTTTGTTTGGGATTGGTTGCGTTGATATCCCGACAAGCCTGACATTGATTTATAATTTGTCCAATATTTGTCGAACGTTGGGTATAACTATGTTTGCATGGTGTATTAATTCTTCCATTTTTCTGGTTCCCATGTGGATACTTCTGTGCATTTTTATAAGCAGTTGCCGACCCAACTGTTCTGGAAGGATAACATCCCATTTGCTGGTGTTCGTATCCCAGTGTTGGATCCACCACCAGCCATTTGAGAACATAACTCCAGGCTGCTCATTTATCCATTTTAAATCCTCCTCTGTATAGCTTGGGCTCTCCAGCAGATATGGGGGCCCAGGGTCTAGCAGTGTGGTCACTAGGATATGGTTCACAGAAAGGGCCGCCTTTTTGGCCTCAGCATCTGCCAGACGGTTTCCCTGTGCCACTGGCGTGTCCTCTTCTGGTGTCCTGGACAATGTATTATGGCCAATGCTTTGGGTAGCCAGAGTGCCTGTAACAACTCAAGGATTTCAGTTTTATTTTTGATAGCCTTTCCTTCTTTAGTTAAGAGCCCCCTCTCCTTATAGATGACTCCATGAATGTGCGCAGTTGCAAAAGCATACCTGCTGTCAGTATAAACATTTATTCTCTGCCCTTTTCCCATGACTAGGGCTTTAGTGAGGGCGATGAGCTCAGCTCGCTGTGCTGAGGTTCCGGCCGCAAGTGGTGCTGCCCATAAGGTCTCAGTCTCTGTAGTCACTGCTGCCCCAGTATACCTGGTTCCGCCCTGCACAAAGCTGCTGCCATCTGTGTACCAGGTTTCTTCGGCGTTGGTTAGGGGCCTGTCCCGGAGGTCTTCCCATATTCTGTGGACTTGCGCCAGGATGCCCTGGCAGTCGTGCAGGGGCCTTCCCCATCCGGGTTGGGTAGCAGGGTGGCTGGATTTAGAGTAGCCGGAGCCTGAAACAAGATTCTGGCTGGGTTTAAAAGGAGACTTTGATAATGAGTTAGCCGGGCATTACTTTTCCATCTGTCGGGTGGTTGTTTTAGAACTCCCTCCACAGCATGAGGGGCGGTGACATGTAGTTCTTTTCCCATGGTGATTTTGTCAGCGTCCTTGACCATAGTGGCAACTGCCGCGATGATTCGTAGGCATGGGGGCCACCCGGCAACCATGGAGTCTAACTTTTTTGACAAGTATGCCACTGGCCTTTTCCATGGCCCTATTTGCTGCAGCAGCACTCCTTTGGCTATTCCCTTAGACTCATCAACAAACAAGAAAAAGGGTTTAGTTAGATCTGGCAGTCCCAGAGCTGGGGCTGACACCAGGGCTTGTTTAAGAGTTTTAAAAGATCTGTTCATGTCCTCCGTCCATATGAAGTCGGACTTATTTTTGGTGGCCTCATATAATGGCCGGGTGAGCTCAGCAAACTCAGGAATCCATAGGCGGCAAAAGCCAGCTGATCCTAAGAACTCACGTACCTGTCGTACATTCTGTGGTTGTGGAATTCTCAGTACTGTTTCCTTCCGGGCATCCGATAGCCATCTCTGCCCATCTTTCAGTTTGTAGACCAGGTAACTTACTTCAGTTTTGCAGATCTGAGCCTTTTTGGCTGAGGCTCGATAGCCTAGAGCACCTAGGGTTTGCAGCAAATCTCTGGTGCCTTGTAAGCACGCGTCCCGATTTTCTGCGGCTAGCAGAATATCATCCACGTACTGCAACAGGGTTAGGGTGGGGTGTGTGTTACGGAACTCAACCAGGTCTTCATGTAAGGCTTCACTGAAGATAGTGGGAGAGTTTTTAAATCCTTGGGGAAGCCGGGTCCAGGTGAGTTGCCCACTGATTCCTCTTTCCAGGTCCAACCACTCGAAGGCGAAGATGTCCTGACTCCGTGGGGCCAACGGTAAGCTGAAAAAGGCATCTTTTAAATCTAATACCATGTACCAAACCTTGTCTGGGGCCAGGGCAGTGAGGAGGGTATAGAGATTAGGGACCGTGGGGTGTATGTCCATCACCCGGTGGTTTACTTCCCGTAAGTCCTGAACAGGCCGGTACTCCATTGAATTTGGTTTTTGTACTGGCAATAAAGGTGTATTCCAGGCAGACTGACAAGGCCACAATATTCCCTCATCCAGCAGCTGCTGTATGTGGTGGGTTATCCCATTTCATGCTGCCACGGGGATTGGATACTGTCGGACCCGGGCTGGGTTCGCTCTGGGCTTTAGTTCCACAAACACTGCTGGCCTGTGTTTAGCCAACCCTATTCCTCCAGTTTCTGCCCAGGCTAGGGGAATTTCCCGAAGCCAGTCCTGGTTGTCTACTTCCATCTCCAGGTCGTGGGCCTGACACAGCCTGTATTCATCTTCTAATTTTACAGTTAGAATCTGCAGGAGGCGCCCAACTGAATCTGTTACTGTCACCCCATCCAACCGAAAGCTGAATCTTCTTCCACTTTGGTCAACAGATCTCTCCCAAACAAAGGGTACGGGCAATCAGGAAGAACTAAGAACTCATGGGCGACCGTACCAGTGTTTAAATTCACGGTTCTCTTAGTGGTCCAGTGTGCTGGTCTTATCTCGTTAGCTCCTTGAACCCATGAGATTTTGTCTGAGAGAGGGCCTTGTGGTTTTAATAATACGAATTGCTCCACTCCTGAATCCACATGAAAAGTCATGGGTTTCCTCCCTACCTCCAAGGTTACCCGGGGCTCAGGGGGGGACTCTGAGCCCTGACCTCCCTATTCAGTTATAAGTACAGTCACTTTGTTCTCAGGTCGGGGAGGGCGCTTAGGGCAGTTCTTTATGTAGTGCCCTTCCTCCTTGCAGTAGAAGCACTGATTTCTCCCTATCTTGGGGCGATCCGGATGGGGGTCCCCCGGTTTGTCACCTGACTCAGAAGCCAATTTTTTTTAACTGCTTCTGTTTTTCCTTGGGGTCATGGGTGGTGGCAGCCAGGAGAATTCTGGCTAACTCCCTGGTTTGCCGTTCACTACGTCTATCCTGGCGTTCTTCCAGACTCTCCCTATTGTTATAGGCTTTCTCAGCCACCTCCAGCAGATCCTGTAAACTTTTCTCTCCTAATCTTTCTACTTTCTGCAGCTTCCTTTTGATATCTGGTGCTGCCTGATTAATGAACGCCATGATCACAGCCGCTTTGGTGCCTCTGGT
Organism: Carlito syrichta; assembly: GCF_000164805.1. Classification (NCBI taxonomy): domain Eukaryota; kingdom Metazoa; phylum Chordata; class Mammalia; order Primates; family Tarsiidae; genus Carlito; species Carlito syrichta. Next base: position 64,519 of record NW_007260458.1, on the reverse strand, counting down.
GCCTCTGGATTCATTGGGGTATATTGACGGAAGGCTTCCGTAATACGCTCTAAAAACGTGGCTGGACTCTCATTCCTGTCCTGTCTTATGTTATATACCTTAGCCAAATTAGTGGGCTTACGAGCAGCTGCCTGGAGACCTGCCATCAGAGCCTGGCGGTAGACCCGAAGCTTCTCCTTACCTTCTACCATGTTAAAATCCCATTCAGGTCGGGAAAGGGGAAAAGTCTCATTGATTAGATCAGGATTGGTGGTGGGCTGTCCATCAACTCCCGGAACCAGCTTCCGGGCCTCCGTCTGGATTCTTTCTTTTTCTTCAGTGGTGAATAATACCTGTAGAAGCATCTGGCAATCATCCCAGGTAGGCTGGTGGGTAAAGAGGATGCTTTCCAGCAAGTTAATCAGCCCTCTAGGATTCTCAGAGAAAGTAGCAGTTTGCGTTTTCCAGTTGTATAAGTTGCTAGTGGAAAACGGCCAATAATGCATGGGTTGGTTCCCGGCCTCATCTGGGGGCCCAGTCACTCTCAGTGGCAAAATTACCATAGAGTCAGTTGGACCCATTCCAGGACCACCTGCCCTGGCGACCCTCCCTCGAGTCCCCACAGCTGGTTCATCCATTTCTCCTCCTTGCCTCCCCTCCCCAGCTGCTCCTGGCTCCGCCTCTGCAGCAGCGGCGGTGGCAGCGGCTTGGGGCACAGGTGGGACTGAAGGCCTAGGGGGAGCTGACTGGTATGGGGGGGGAAATCATCTCTTCCAAGTTAGAATCAGGGAGAACGGGGTAAAAAGGGTTCTTTGGGGGCTTATGGAAGGGATTCTGCTTCTCATGAGGCTGTGACGACACACTCTCTGGCGGCTCCAAAGGTTCCGCCCCCTTCTCCTGTATCGTGAGCAGGCTCAATGCCTTTAATGGGGTAGGAAGATAGGGTTTCACCCAAGGGGGAGGGGATTCCACTATATCTTGCCAGACCAATGTATAAGGTAGTTGGTCTGGGCGGCCCTGGGAGCCTCTTTGGAGAATAACATTCTTGATCTGCAAAAGAACACTCGTTAGAAAAGTCTCTTCTCGTGGCCAGCCCACATTAAAGGCGGGTCACTCAGTAGCACACAGATCCCGGAACTTCTTCTTGTGAATTTCGACACTCAAATTGTGAGCTCTTTTCTTTAGTTCTGAAAAGTTTTCAGTCATGAGAGTTAACAGCGTTATTTGAGTCTGTCCCATCTCACTCATCAGTATGTCGCCCCAACAAACACAACCGACAGAACAAAAGGGAAAACGGCAAAAGACACGACGAGAGACAGACAGTAGCGGCCGCAAATCTGAAAGTACGATAGGGGAGAGACAGACCGTCTACGAGTCTGACCTTCCCCACAGATGAAGACCTTGTCTTCTGGATGGGGACATGAGACGTCTCCCATGAGCCCCAGCCGGCGGCTTTCCAGCATGTCCGCCTAGCCTGATGCCGACCTCAGAACAAAGTGTGGAGCTCCACCTGAGACACAGAACACAGATGCGCTAAACCGGGAGCGACTTACCGAATGCCAGCTTGAAAACCCTCCGGACTGGGGTCTCGGGGTCTCTGGGATCCCGGGAGAACCCCCAAATGTAGTGGCTGAAGGTTCAACCCGAGAGACCACCAAGAGCCAGTTCCGATGAAAGTTCAAGAGGGCCTTTATTTACAAGCTCGAGCCTGGACTTCTGTTGACAACCAACACAGCGGAGTACATACAGAGGCTCTGATTTCCTTAAGCGGACGCCTTTTATGCTTTTACACAAAGGGAGGAGGAGTTTGGGGGGCTTTCCAGTTTTGTTACCATTTAATTGAGTAGTTCCTCTGGTGGGCAGCTTAATCGTGGAGGATTGGCTAGCCTGACTCGGGCTGACCTTGGTCCACTAGCTGGGGAAGTTGCAGAGACATCTGGAAACTTAGGTGATTACCCCCTGGCACCTGATTGGTTGTTACTAAGGGGAAAGTGAGATAAGGGAAGAATAACTGGAGCTTTGCAGTTTTTCCCATAACTGGAACTTTAAACAGTTACAGGTTATGTTTTAAGACAGAAAACTAAAAACTAAAAATGGCTGTGCTATTGTCCACAAGTCGATTACATATTTACTGGGTTATAGCATGCTCTTAACCTAAGTCTATGGTATACTTTATTACTGTCCTCTCAATACCTGTCAAGAAAGTAAATTTCCTTTAAAAAAATAAGGACACTTATTTCAATAATCATTTTGTGTTAGTGAGGTAAGCATAGTTAACATAGTTTAGAAATAGCTAGTGACCTTCTTTTAGGCAGGTCTAAATCTAATAGGGTGAGTCAATAGCAAGAACATGGAGCCAACCATGCTGCCCATAGAAAGAGGACTGGATAAAAAAATATGGTACATATACATGATGGAATATTACACAAACATAAAGAAGAACAAAATCATGAACTACATAGCAATCTGGATGAATTTAGTGTCTATAATACTGAGTAATCTTTCACAGAATAAAAGGACTGAGTATCACATGTTTTCACTCATAAACAGATCTTGAACAATTGCTGTAATACTATAAGAAAAGGATTGGCATTAGTGGGAAACTGCATGGGGGGGCAGGGGAAGCGGGGAGGCAGGATTGACAGTAATTGGATTTTGCCTGGGAAAGAGGGGCACACCTCATTAACAAGGGTACCTGCATAATGAATATTTGAATACCTAACTCTGATTTGTAACCCACATCTTTAAAATTAAAAAATTAAAATTAAAAAAAAAACAACCCCAAAATAAGATGAGCATTCTCATATATCTTTCTTATTCTTACATGACCCTCACTCCACTGGCCAGGCATATCACACTTCAACACCTTGTGGGTAGGAATGTGAAACTATCCGGGAAGTAAATCACAGGAACAATAGAGAATTACCCAAAACATAAACATAAGCAAAGCCCAAATCTACTCAGACAGTAACTTTCATTATTTAGAAGGTTCTTGTAACCTTAAAAGTTTGAGAGGTAGTTCAAAACTTGTGACCAGATATCTGCAGCCCTCCACTCTTAGCTCATGGTTTGTTTAATTTTTATGGTAAAAGTATATAAAGTTTCTGGTCAAAGGCAAGCGTGTGCCCTTTCTCTTAAGGCACCTGTGCTTTTCCATGAGCCTGTTCTTTTTTTTTCCTAGTGGAGTCTTTCATTACACTATATTTTGGGTTTGCACTGAAATTATTTTCTGTGGCAAAATCAAGAACCCACAAAGCAACCACACCAGACTCCATCTGGTGTAATCTCTGGTGTCTAAGCATGGGGCATGAGCTCAGCAATTGCCGCCAACCTGCGGATTTGTGAGTAAAGTTGCAACTCTTCACACTCCTCTCAGTCTCTTTCCACTTTTCCTTCTCTTCTTTTTGGGGGTCACCTATGGAGTCTCTCCCATCCTTGTGTTTCTATTCCCTTCAGCCAGACAACTGCTCTGCCCGATCAGAGGTTAGTGGAAGTAGGAAGGGGCTTGACCCCTACACCATGCAGATTTGGGACATGATTGATCCTTCCTGACAAAAGGCACAAAGGGGATAGAAGAAGCCAAGCTTCATTCGGAGTAGTGACTGGATGGCCCCTTTCATCTTTTATCCCTTGTTCATGCTTTTCTACCAGGAGAGGAGAGAAAGGGTTTCTACCTGGTATGAGGGTGAAAGGTTTTCTCTGGTGTTTGATCAGGCAAATTGTTCTTATTCTCATATGCTGGCAGTCAGATTATTTGGAAGTAAGTTTGTCTCTAAAGATTTATGCCTTGTGCAGGATTGATTACAATAACTGAAAAGAGGGATCCCGAGAAACTTTGAAAAAATTTAGCTCACATTTTGCCTCTGCATAGCCATTTTTGCTTAGATTGACATGCTTTGAATCTAGCACAGGTTAGACATAGATAGATACATTTCCAATAGGCAGATTTTAGGGAGCGTTCAGATATTTTACTGCAAGACAAGCTGGCAGCCTACCCCACCCTCTTGGCAAATCTCCATCATATGCAAGACAAGGACAGAATACCTTTCAATTTATGGTTTAGCATAATAATCTCTAAGAAACTTTCAGGTTTCTTGTTGAAGGTGAAAAGTCAAAGATCACCCCTTAGCTGGTCGAAGCCATAGAAATGATAATAAGGCCACCTTTATGCTAAGGAATTTGTGGATTGGAAATGTCTCTTGCAGGAAAAACCCCTCCCCTTGTCTCCTCCCATCTAGCCCACCACCCGAGATCATGAGATCCTAATGTCTGGCGATGTCAAGATCTAAGACTTATGTGGCTACAATCAACATCAAAGACTGCAGTCCTGGACGTTCCTTTTGGCTCAGACTCCTCCGGACCCAAACCCTCCTTCTCCCATAAGACCCAAGTTAACCTAATTAGCCCTTTGTGACCTACATGACACAAACAGACCCCTCATCATGGCAGCAATCATGTGACTAACCAACCCATCTGCCTGCTGTCTATCACCTGATGTCAATACCTGTGCTTAACTGCCTCTTCATGATAATGTGGAGCAGACCACCATCCAATCATCTTAATGTTCTTCCCCCATCAAAGGGAAGGACTAAAAGGACTCAACTGGTAGCATCCAACCACCACTGTGGTCATTGCCTAGCTAAGCTATGGTGTGGTCATGTGCTCTTTAAACTATGACCGGGCCATGTTTCCTGGTTTTGGCCCCTCCCCTACTTGGGGAGGCCTGTCTCCTCTCTCTCTGTCTCTAATTTACTTTCTAAATAAATTATATTTTCTAATTTGGCTTCTGTGCAATTCTTTGCATCTTTCATGTGGCATCAGATCACACTCTAGACACCCATGCTCCCAGCGGGCATGACCTAACATTCTAAAGGTTCCACTGGGAGTGTAACCCTAACATTTTTGGAGGTCCCACCAAGATCTGTCACACTCTCACTCGCTCTCATTCTTCTCCTCTCCCACTGAAATTTGTTGCTCTCATACTCTTTTTTCAAACACTATTCTCTCTGTGGAGAAAGATATGATATTTGGCTATTGTTTCTCTGCTACTCACTCTTAACCCTATTGCCCGCAATGAGCTACATTGAACAGAACTCTCCCTGTCACCTCAGCCTTGTCCAGTATAAAGTAACATCTTTGGTGAGTCTTATTGTTTATCTGGTCAGGAGGGAGGTCCTGGAAGCCACTCTGAGAGGCTGTTTTTTTTTTTCTTTTCCTTTTCTCATTGCTTTGGGAAGCATGTTGCTGGGGCCTGGGACCTTTTGCAGAAAAGACTTGGTGCCAAGCCTTCCAAATGTGAAAGTTGGAACAGCCCTAGCACTGTGGCTCAAGGCACTCACAGGGTAAGGCGTTGTCTTTAGTGGGTTGATGAAACAGAGAGCACTCTCTCTCGCTTGTTCTCACATATACATAGACTGATTCCACTGATCCTCTGCCCAGAATGCCAGCTGAGGGTGTGGATGGTTTTTTTTTTTATTCTGGGGCCTGGGGCCCTCTGGGTTCTCTCTAATTCTACCCTATGCTGGAGGTAGGTGATGGATGGTCTTTTCTCCCATGGGTCTCTTGGACACGGTTCTTAGGACACTCTTTCTCTCTCTTCTAAAGCTCTACAATGGGGAATAGTCAATCATTCATGACGAAAGACTCACCATTGGCATGTCTTTTTTCGAAAACATTTCAGGACTCTCTTACTAGAGAGGAAGATTGGACCTAAGCATCTCCTCTACTGGGTAGGCAACAAGGGGATGGGCAAGGTGGGTCTCTTGTCTCTGATATTCTCCTTCAGCTTGACCTCTATTGCTACCATGAGGGCTAAAGGTCCGAGGTTTGCAAATGGTGCTTCCTGTGCCCTCTTGTTCTTCCTGTGATGCTCCCACTCCTACCTTGATTACTTTATCTCCTTTCTGCTTTTCTTCTATCAACACAGATGCTGACCCAGCTGGTTTAACTTCCCTGGTCTTGTAAACTTCTTTTACTGCTCCACTCTCCATCAGTTTCCCCTTTTTCTCTTCCTTCTCTGGAGAGGAAGGGCCAGACCCAAAGGCCATGGCTCCTGACCTGACTCCAGCCTCCCACTTCTCCCTTCCCCTACTGTTTGATAACCCCCTGGCAGCAGCCCCTTCTAGCTGCAGCAAGTCAAACCACCACTACTGCCTCCCCCCCAATCCCCCTCTTCTCTGCCACATGTTCTTGGGAAGCCCATTCAGGTTTTCAACATGGTTTAACGTGTCTCACCTCAGATAGTCGGCTGGGGCCAAAAAAAAAAATTAAAGTTCATGGGTTTTTTTCTATGATAAATCTCTCTCAAATGAACTCTAACCTGGGAATATCAACTCTCTTCCCAGATAAAAGTAAAGGGATCATGTGTTTATTAATTCTGCTAAGTAACTTAAAAAGAGTCATTCTAATATCAATCTGCTTTTATGACCACACTTCTAAGTGTTCTAGTAAAATCTTACTTCCACCTTTATCATGTCCTAAAACATTATTGCTAAATAACACCAGCTATGTTATGTCAGGCTCACTAAAGCTGTTTTTTATAAAAAGAAAGCTAAGTCACCTTGCTGTGCCTGACTGGCTCCCCTTCTCCCTTCAGAACAGGTGAAAGCTTAATGCTAGATATTCCCTGCATACACTTTATTAACCTGGCACTTCTCCTGCAGGACAGGTGAGATACTAGGTACTCTCTGTGGCACAACAGCGTGGGACCTAATCACTCTCACCTGATTGTCCACACCTTACAACTAAAACTATAATTTAGCAATTTACAAAGTGTTTTTAAAAACAAATTTGCCTGTCCATAATTTGAAATAAATAGGGACAGATCTTTTCACACTCATGTGGTCTGTTCACTCTAAAGGGTTTTATATCAGACTGTTACAGACAGAGAAATGGTCAAAATGTCATATGTGTAGCCTGTTAAAAAAGAACTTTTGTTTTTTTTTTCTAACTGAGACATTAGAAAAGCTACAGGGTACCAAGATGGAGGGCTGCAGAATCAAATGGCCAAAGAGGCAACACAATTGGCAGTAGCAATTAGTGACAAGACTCCAACTGCCCATCAGAAGCCTGGTGAGAACGAATCTGCTAAGGGGATGGTGCTTAATGCTTATGGGTATAGTCTGTGGGGGATCTAAAATTGTAGTTGGCCCAAAGAGACCTCAAATCTCCTGGACCTTGTCTACAGGTCAGAAAGCCATAGGGAAGCAGGTGCACTCTCTTCTGAAGAGAGGAGAGAACACCTGGCTCAGAAACAGTGGCCACTTAAGGAGTCCCAGAAATCTGCTAAAGTGTCTGGCACTGGCTCACCATCACCCCAAGAAACCCCTGGTGAATATTAGGCACTGGAACCCAAATTAACTTCTTAATTAACAATGATCCCAGGCGTTGATTCTGGCCATCCATGTTGGACTCATATAGTATTATCACAATCGAAAGTTACTAAATATTAATTCAAATTATAAATGTAAAAAAGTTATCTATAAATAGGTAAAGCAAGAAACCAAAAGCAAGGAAAGATGTAAAGAAAGTTGTTGGCATGAAGGTACATTTTTGGTAAGGAAGAATAAAGGAAAAACAAATAATTTTGCATAGGAAAGGATCTTGGATGGTATGTTTTTGTTCCATAATAGAATGGTTTTTTAAAGGAAGAAAAGTATAAGACAAACAATAGAAGTTTCAAGTATGTCAAAAAATGTTATGTACTTGCGAAATATGGTATGTGAAAGTTTTGTGGAAGAGATGTGTGAAAAGGAGTTACAAGAACACTGAAGTCTACAAAAGAGTTATATGAATTTATCATTAATATTAATTACATTGACGGTAGGCCAAAATGCTACTCAAGGACCAGAACATGAGCTTATTAATTAACAATCTCCAAAAAATTTTTCTCCAATAAACAAACTGGCAGGGAGGAAGAGAAAAATTCAGTTAGATTGCCCCACCTTCTTTGTTACAAAAGTGAGTTTTTTTTTTTTTTTTTAAATGTTTGGACTATCTCTTTGGCTAAATAAGTAACTTTTACAATAACTACTGTAATCCTGTGCTATAATATTATGCTTTTAAAACCTTTAATACTTAAACTCTTCAAGTTCTCAATGAGTCTCTCTAGGGTGAGGTAAGAAACAAAAGCATCCAGAACCAGACCTACCCCACACTCTTCTCCTGAGCGGCCTGCCCACCAGGCACAAGGATTACTAATCCAATATAGGATGGATAACAAAATGACTTCTTTGTTTTAAAGTATTGCTAATTATTTCTATTAGACTTTAAGGAAATATTTCCCTGTCAGAGGGCTAATGCCATCCCACTCCTCTCATCAAAAATGGAGAGATGTCAATGTCCCATCTCTCTGGAGTAGAGATTACCTGGTCCTCACCCTCTGGCATATCAATCATTTTGAAGATATATCAGACCTATTATAAAAACAAAAGGGACAGTTTTCTCTAGCCAGTGTTTACCTGTTTTAAATTATCTTGCTAATTATTATTCCCTACAATTTAAGCTATGATGTAACTACATGTCTCTAATGTTTTCAGTTTTTTATTCTTCAGACTTTGTCAAAGTATCTGTATGTCCTTGTTAAAGTCATTACTAAAAAACCTCTTATTGCTTTCTATACATTCTTATCACAAAAGAAAACAAAGAAACTTGAAGACAAACATCAGGGGCATCCACATATGGACTTCTGAATTTACTGGTGCGACAGTGAAAATTGCCCAGACTTCCGTAGTGTGTGTGGAGCCCACTGGGGTAACTATAAATACAATTTACCAGACACTAAAGCCTCAATTCGCCATAGCATCAACTACAATGGCCTTTATTATAGTAGTATTAATTCTAATAGTATATGCTTTTACACAGTGCTTTGTATACAGAACCTAAAGATACATAACAACTCCATGGTTTAGCATAATAATCTCTAAGAAATTTTCAGGTTCCTTGTCAAAAGCAGATCTAAGATCCCCTCAGCTGGCCAAAGCCATAGAAATGATAATAAGACAACCATTTTGTTAAGGAGCTTGTGGATTGGAAACATCTGACAAGTCTCTTGCAGGAAAAACCCCTACCCTTGTCTCCTCCCATCTAGCCTACCACCATGGCAGTAATCATGTCACTGACTCACCCACCGGTCTGTTGTCCATCACCTGACATCAGTACCTGCGTTTAACTGCCCTGTTGAGATAACATGCAGCAGATCACCACACAATCACCTTAATGATCTTTCCCCATCAAAGGGAAGGATTAAAAGGACTCGACCACGAGCATCCAGTCCCCACTGTGACTACTGCCTTGCTAAGCAATGGCATGGCCATGTGCTCTTTGAGCTATGGTCAGGCCATGTTTCCTGGTTTTGGCCCCCTCCCCTACCTTGGGGAGGTAAATCTCCTCTTTCTCTCTCTTTCTTTTCTCTAATTTACTTTCTAAATAAACTATACTTTCTAATCTAACTTCTGTGCATTTCCTTGCATCTTTCATGTGGCATCATATTGCACACCATACATTCACATCTCCAGTGGCCCTAAACTAACATTCTGGAGACCCCACTGAAAGTGTGACCCTAACAATAATTATTAGTCCTTGTGAAATTATTGAAGGTTTTAGGCATATGGAATTTGAGAATGTCTGTGAGGACTTTCTTATACTAATGTGTCATTAATATATTGCCCAAATGAACAGAGACATAGCCACTGACATAAGAACAGAACTATCAGAAAGATCAAGGAAAAAGAGGCATTTCTTATAACCATGGATATTTTTGAACTGCTCCTGGCTTAGGTATCTTGCTAACTTATAGGAAAAGGCTGCCTGTGACATTCTAATTCACTTTCTCAAGCAGGCATTCTGAGGTCTGGATAGCACAGAAAACTATTTTGAAACTAGCACACAAACCTTGCATCCTACACCTTTATCATATATGCTAAATGGTCATAAAGTTTACACCCAACACTGGAAACAAATTGCTCTTGCAGGAAATAATGAGCCCTATTTTTAATATTATTAAGAGATAACATCACTGTTTACTATGTGAGGTTTGCTGAAAGTTTTTTTGGAAGGTGAGGAGGAGGTGAATCTGGTTACTTCACTGCACCTGGTTAATATCTTGTGCTAGATAAATAAATCCATAGATGCTGGGTGCTGTTTGTGTGATTCAATAAGGTATGGAATTGGTCATTCCTCTCTGATTGCCCATACCTCATGACTCCTTCTCTGAAAGGCCCATGCCAACCTTTCTTTAATATGCTCTGGTGCCTCTTAAAATGTAATTCAGTGATATATAGGATCTGCCTGCTCACAATTGGAAATAGGTGGGAACAGACCATTTAAATAAATTTAATTATCTTAAAATTTTTAAATGCCTTGAATACAAAGATGACCATCCAAATGGTATGTTTACCTTAAAGCTTATTAATTAGACTATTTCAAACAGCATGGTTGGAAAGCCTCCAGTCAAACCTCATTTGTGCAAATAATTATCCATGAGTAAAAAGCAGAAAGGTATGACTGAGAATTTTGAGTTCACTGCCTCAAGTCACAAGGCACTCGAAGTCCTGCACAAGCAGTCATAAGGTGACCTGAGAATTGTTGACTGTCCAGGGACCATCAGAGACCCTGGGATACCTGGCATAACTTATTGTGTTCCTTATCTTTTTTAGAATTTTCCTTTGAGGAACACAATCTAGTTTAGTTCGTGATCCAAGTCTGTTCAATCTAGGGTTCAAAGGCAAAATTCAGAATTTTTCCTTGAGGAACGTGAACAGGAACATGGATAATACTCAGTGTATACCCTCAAACTCTCCAATAGGTCATATTGTATAAAAATTGGAAGAATTTCAAATTGGATAATTTCAAACAAAAGGTTAATATTTCATTTTAATGAGGTCTGGCCTCTATAAGAACAAACACAAAAACTCTGTGAATGCAGGAGGAATTGCCCAAACCCAAATATAGGTAGCAGCAGGGGTTCATGGAAGCCCCACCAACTTCATGCTTCCCTTCAGGTAGTCCTGACTAATTTCTGCTAAGTTTCAGGCTACCTGCTTTAGGTTGGGGGGTCCTTGGTCTATTCTAAACTGCTTTTCATTACCTAGGAAATTGTTTGGGTTTCAAAAATTTATTCTGCAAATTAAAAGCCCCTCTCCATGGTCTTTTCTCCCTCCTTTAGAAAAAAGTAAAAACAGTAGAATAAATCCTCTAACGAGGGAAGAACTCTCCCTCTCAGGCACCCCAGTCAGTTTTATGTTTGAGAAAGGACCTGACAGGTTTTCAAGATCCCAGCTGGCCCAGCTGGTTAGATATTCAAGCCTGTTTTTGAACACATTTTCAAATGAAAGAAAAAATTACAACAAGAAAAATTGGAAGTGCAAATGGTTAACCTACAACTATAGGGCTGAATAGAGTCTTCTAAAGCTCTCTATGTATTTCTCTCTTTCTTTTCTGCCTGCTTTGCAGCTGCTGCTTATTAAATTTCTGGTGTTGAGATAAAATTCATTGTTTCAAAGTTACTTAGAAATTTTGTTTTCCTTATATAGTTCAGACAGTTCTAACTAAAAAGTAAAAATGTAAACCAGTTTAAAACTGAAAAAAATGTATCTAAATCAAAGGTTACTTAAAGGTTAATTTATGACTTAAATATAAATATCAAAAGCACACTGATGTTGGACCAAAATGTTACTACGTCCAAATAACAGTGTTTTTCTTAGAGCAGTGATCTGTTCTTTTTTTTAATTCCAAGTTGGAGTTCTCACCCTGTTGCCCACGCTAGAGTTCAATGCACACTCACGGTCACCACAGCTCAACCTGCTGTGCTCAGATGATCTTTATGCCTCAGCCTTCCAAGTAGCTGGAACTACAGGCACGTGTCACCATGCCCAGTTAATTTTTTGTTTTTTTGTAGAGATGAGGTTTCACCAAGTTGCCCAGGCTGGTCTCGAACCCTCACTGTCAGGCAATCTTCTCACCTTGGTCTCCCAAAGTGCTGGAATTATAGGCATCTGCCACTGTGTCCAGCCTTGATCTGTTCTTTAAGAAAAATTGTAGATGCTCAGCAAAATGGTGACAGGACAAGGCGAACTGTGAAGATCTTTACAAAAGGTGGCACCTGAAGGTGGTTCCACATGCCCCCAACCTCCGCTGCCTCCACGGGGGGTGGCTGCTGTAGACAGTCCCATACAGCAAACTGCTACCACCACACTACGATCTCCGCAAGGGATCACTGCTGTGGTTGCTACCGGGTGCTGAGCAGCTGCTACCACTGCAGCTCTCTGCTCTGGCCCCAGGGAATTCCCAACTCCCTTCTCCACCCCAAGCTGCCTGCAGCACACCAACTTGCAGTACCCAGCTATCTCACTGGTTCCCAGTGCCTGATGCCGGACGCATACCATCATCGCACTACATAGCAGATCAACTGGGGCCCTGGATGAGTGTAGAGAGAGGATTGGGGAAAGTCAAGAGGAATCCTTGCCTGGTGAGGAACTGCCCACCACAGCCATTTTCCAGGTAGAGATTTGCACTGCCCCACCCAGCTACTTGCAGCCTTCATCTTGTGGCCTAAGGTAACCTCACCAAACCAGGAAACAGAAGTCCCTCCCCTATGCTGAATCAGACACAAACAACTCAGTTCTGTGTGGCAGACCTGTCAGGCAGCAAGCCAAGGAACTGACCCTAGATATGAGTAACCCTATTTGCCTGCAATTAGAGCAGAGGGGAGGGTCTAGAGATCAGAGTTGAAGAGACTTTACACATTCAGGAAGGTCCTCAGAGCTAGTCTGGTTTCTTATTTTGATTTTATTGTTTTGACTGTTTGTTTTGTTCACTTTTGTTTGCTTTTTGATTTAGACTATATTTTGTGTAGGGGAAGAATACAACAAAAGGTATGATTTTATTGGACTGTCTTTGTGTGATTACTAGAATGCTTTAGGGAATTTTGATTGTTTGCTTTTTACTCTTTTCTGGCTTTGTGTCTCTTTTCATTCTGTAGTTGGCATGTACATCTGTTTTCCCTCTTACTCTTCTTTTTCTCCAACTGCCTCTTGATCACTCCCTTCTTCCATTATTTTCCTTTTTCTTACCTCCTTTTGTTCCAGGAAGCAAACCTAAACCCCTGCTGCATGGTCAGATTGTAAGGCAGTGGGAAGTGGGTTTCAGGTTGTCAATACATCAGTCAGTGGATACTGGAATCTGCAGATAGATTCTGAATCACAGCTTCCCCCTAAATTAAATCTCAAAACTGTAAAATGTACAGCCCCCAACCCACAGTCCAGCCTCAGAGGTAAACTAATCCAGAGGATCCTCATTAGGAAGAAAAGGAGATTGAACAAAAAGAAGTAAAAGCAAACACAACATCCCTGAAAAACAGAATTAAAGAAAGCGGGGAGGGGGAGAGAAAAATCTACACAAATGAAGAAAAACCAAAAGAAGAATATGGATCTTTCACAGAACCCTGAGAGGTCAGACACTGAAAAAACATACTTTGGAATGCAAACAATGAATAGCCCCTAGAATGACTGGTCTCAAACTACAAACCCAGATATGAAGACATAAATAGAGAGATTAAAAAGATTGAGAAGAGAAAAGAGGAAAATAGGAAGGAGTGGATCATTGAGATAACAGAAGTAAAGAATACTGTGAATGAAATAAATTCAAACTGATGAGCATGGAAAGCAGAATTAGCCAAGCAGAAGAAAGAATCTCAGAACTTGAGGATCAAATTATAGATCTAACCCAAACTGTCAAAAACATAGAAAAGAAGCTTTAAAAGATGGACCAAAACCTTCAAGAGATGAGTGATTATTTCAAGAAACCAAACCTAAGAGTAACTGGACTTCCTGAGGCAGAAAGACAGATAGAGACCACCTTGGAACAAACATTCCATGAAAATATCTAAGAAAACTTCCCTCATCTCATCAGTGATGCAAAAATTCAAACACAAGAGATTCAGAGAACCCCTGCAAGACAACAAATGAGAAGACCAACTCCCAGACACATAATAATTCACCTAAACAAAGTAGGTATAAAAGAAAAAAACCTAAAGGCAGCAAGAGAAAAAGGTCAGACTACCTACCGGGGAAGACCAATTAGAATAGCAGCAGATTTATCTACAGAAACCCTGCAGGCTAGGAGAGCTTGGAGCCTTATCTTCAAAGTTCTAAAAGATAAACAATTTCAACCAAGAATAACCTACCCAGACAAGCTAAACTTCATCAGTGAGGGAGATATAAAACTTTCCCAGATATCCAATCCCTAAGAATTTATGCTGCCTCCAGACCACCTCTATAAGAAACACTAAAGAAAGTATTAAATACAGAAGAAAAGGAAAAAAGAACAACAACATTCTTTACTTGAGTACAAGAAAAAGATTAAAAACACACATGAACCAACCCAAAAGCCAAAAGAAAGACAATAAGCAAACAGGAACAACAACAACTCTAAAGAACCTCATGATAGGGATTAACTCTCACATTTCAATAATTAGCCTGAATGTAAATGGACTAGATGCACCACTAAAAAGACATAGGATGGCAAAGTAGATAAAATCTCACCAGGCAACAATATGTTGCCAAGAGACTCATCTCACTAGAAAGGACACTTGAAGACTCAAAATAAGAGGATGGGAAGCAAAATTTCAGGTGAATGGAACACAAAAGAAAGGAGGAGTTGCGATTTTAATCTCAGACAAAATACCCTTTAAGCTATCAAAAATTAAAAAAGATACAGAAGGCCACTACATAATGATAAAGAGTTCAATCCATCAACAAGAAATATCCACCCTAAACATATATGCATCCAACATAGGAGTGCCCACTTTCATAAAGTAGCTTCTAGGTAATCTCAAAAAAGATATTGACTTTAGCACTATCATAGCTGGGGAGTTTAATACCCCACTGACAACCCTAGACAGATCATCAGGACAAAAAATCAGCAACAAGATTGGGACCCTCAATGTGACTCTTGACCAAATAGACTTAATTGCTACCTACAGAACACTCCACCCAACGGATATACATTCTACTCCTCACCACATGGAATGTACTCTAAGATCGACCACATCTTTGGACATAACTCAAGTATAAACAAATTTCAAAAGATTGAAATTTTGCCATGCACCTTCTCAGAACACAGTGGAATAAAAATAAATATCAACACCAACAAGGTTCCCCCAAAACCCACAACAACATGGACACTAAACAGCATGATGCTAAGCAACTCCTGGGTCAACATGAAAATCAAAAGAGATTAAAATATACCTGGAAATAAATGAAAATGAAGAAACATCTTATCAAAATCTCTGGGATGCCATGAAAGTTGTAGTAAGAGGAGAAGTCATATCTCTACAAATGCACATGAAGAAAAAGGAAGGATCACAAATTAACAGACTAACAAGAAACGTAAGGAAGACGGAAAAGCAAGACCACCAAAACTCTAACTTCAGCAGAAGAATCCAGATCACCAAAATAAAAGCCCAAATCCGGGACATAGAAGTCAAAAAAGATAATAAAAAATCAACAAAACAAAAAGCTGGTTCTTTGAAAGGATAAACAAGATCAGTGGTCCCCTGGCAAGGTTAACCAGGAAAAAGAGAGAAAAAGCCCAAATAAACACAATCAGAAATACAAAAGATGAAGTCACATCTGACCCTGAAGAAATACAAAAGATCATTAGAGACTACTATGTACATTTGTATGGAAACAAACTTGAAAACCTTAAGGAAATGGAGGATTTTCTGACATCACACAACCTTCCTAGATTAAAACAAGAAGAAATTGAGACCCTAAATAGACCAATAACAATCAAGGTAATTGACTATGTCATAAGAAAACTACCTACAAAAAAAGCCCTGGACCAGAAGGCTTTCCAGCTGAATTCTCCAAGACATATAAGGAGGAACTGATACCAATCCTACTGAAAGTATTCCGGGCGATTGAGAAAGATGGAACTCCCCTCAAATCATTTTATGAAGCTAATATCACATTGATACTCAAGCCAGGTAAACATCACATTGATACTCAACCCAACAAAGAAAGAGAACTACAGGCCAATATCTTTGGTGAACATAGATGCTAAAATTCTCAACAAGATCCTAGCAAACCAGATTCAACATCACATCTCAAAAATCATCCATCATGGTCATGTGGGCTTCATCCCTGGGATGCAGGGCTGATTCAACATTTGAAAGATCATAATTGTAATTAAATACATCAACAGACATCAAAACAAAAACCACATGATTATATCATTAGATGCAGAAAAAACTTTTGGTAAAATCTAGCACCCCTCCTTGATAAAAACTCACAAACATCTAGACATACGTGGAACATACTTCAAAATATTAAAAGCCATCTATGAGAAACCCACAGCCAGCATACTCCTAAACAGGCAAAAATTGGAGCCATTTCCCCTAAAACTGGAACAAGATAAGGATGCCCACTGCCACCCCTCCTCTTCAATATCATTTTGGAAGTCCTGGCCAGAGCAATCAGAAAAGAGAAGGCAATCAGAGGTACCCAAATAGGAAAAGAGGAAGTCAAGTTATCTTTTTGCCGATGACATGATTGTGTACCTTGAAAACCCAAGAGAATCTGTAAAAAACTTTGTACTGATAAAAATCTTTGGCAAAGTTTCAGAGTATAAAATAAATGTGCAAAAGACAATCACATTTCTTTACACCAATAATAAACAAACAGAAACCCAAATAAAATGCATAATCCCATTCACAATAGCCACACACACACAAAAAGAAATATCTTGCCATCTTCCTAACCAAAGACGCGAAAGTCCTTTACAATGAAAGTTACAAAACACTGCTTAAAGAAATCAAAGATGATACAAACAAGGGGAAAAATATCCTATGCTCAAGGATTGGAAGAATCAACAATCTATCTACTGATTTAATGCAATCTACTGATTTAATGCAATGCCCATCAAATTACCAGCAACATTTTTCTCAGAACTAGAAAAAACAATACAGGAATTCATATGGAAACAGAAATGACAAAGAATAGCCAGAACAATCCTCAGCAAAAAAAGAAAAAAAAAAAGCAGGAGGTATCACACTACCAGACTTTAAACTTTACTATAAAGCTACAATAACCAAAACAGCCTGGTATTGGTGCAAGAACAGGCATATAAACCAATGGAATAGAATTGAGATTCCAGAAGCAAAACTTCAATTTCTCAACCAACTTATCTTTGACAAAGCCTCCACCACTGGGGAGATGAGAACCTATTCAGTAAATGGTGCTGGGAAAACTGGCTGACCACATGCAGAAGATTCAAACAAGACCCTTGTCTATCCCCATACACAAAAATTAAATCTAAATGGATCAGAGACCTAAATGTAAAGCCTCAAACCATACGAACTTTAGAAAATGCAGTACACATCCTAATGGAAGTTGGAACCGGCAACCAATTCCTAATCAAAACCCAAAATGCACAAACCATAAGAGATTAAGATAGACAAGTGGGACCTCATTAAACTGACAAGCTTATGCAAAGTCAAAGAAACCATCAAGAGAGCAGGGAGACAGTCCACAGACTGGGAAAAAATATTTGCCAACTCCATATCTGACAAAGGCCTAATATCAAGGATCTACAAGCAACTCAAACGTGCTGAAAAGAAAAAACCAAACAATCCCATTACAAAGTGGGTAAAAGATATGAATAGACGCTTCTCAAAAGAAGCCATACAAGCGGCCAACAGATACATGAAAAAACGTTCAGCCTCACTAGTCATCAAAGAGATGCAAATTAAAACTACACTGAGGTACCACCTAACTCCAGTCAGAATGGCCATCACCAATAACTCAAAAAATAACAGATACTGGAGAGGATGTGGTGAGAAGGGAACACTTCTACACTGTTGGTGGGAGTGTAAACTAGTGCCGTCTCTGTGGAAATCAGTGTGGCAATTCCTAAAATTTCTAAAAATCGACCTTCCATATGATCCCGCAATCTCCCTACTGGGAATATACCCTGAAGACCTCAAATCACTCTAAAAAAAAGATACTTGCACACGTATGTTTATCACAGTATTGTTCACAATAGCAAGATCATGGAACCAACCATGCTGTCCATCAAAAGAGGACAGTATTTTTAAAATGTACATATACACAATGGAATATTGTGCAGCCATAAAAAAGAACAAAATCATGAATTTCACAGCAACCTGGATGGAATTACAGGTTATAATACTGGGTGATCTGTCACAGAAACAAAGATCTGAGTATCACATGTTCTCACTAATACGTAGAACTTGAACAACTACCACAATACTATAAGAAAAGGATTGACAGTAGCGGGAAACTATGGGGGGGACAGGGAGGGGCAGGGAGATGGGATTAATGATAGTCAATATCTGTCTGGGGTGGGGGGTACACCTCATCAACAAGGGTACTGGCACAATGAATATTTGTATGCCTGACCCTTAACTGTACCCCACAATTTTAAAATAAAAGATATATAATTTTTTAAAAATTGTAAGGCTAGGTGGCTCAGCCTATAATCCCGTGCCTTAGGAGGCTGAGGTGAGTGGATTGCCTGAGCCCGCAGGTTCGAGACCCGCCTGGGCAGCGAGACCTCATCTGTACAATAAATAAATAAAAAATTAGCCAGGCATGGTAACACATGCCTGTAGTTCCAGCTACTTGGAAGGCTGAGGCGGAAGGATCACCAGAGCTCAGCAGGTTGAGGCTGCGGTGGCCGGGAACGTCCACTGCACTACAGTCTGGGCGACAGAGTGAGACTCCAACTCAAAAAAAAAAATTGTAAAGGGCTAAAAAAGAGTTTATAAAAATCTTAACCTTCTAGTCAAACAAATTAAAATTAGAAAAATATATTTATAAGATGTTAATAGAATTGAATTTAATGTTATTAATACACACATGCAAGGATAAAGCTTGCTTTCTATTTTGAATAAGATTTTTGTATAATTTTAAGAGATAATTAAAGGTTTTTGTCTACTTTTTAAAGTAAACTACAAAAAAAAGAGTAAAGAGACAGATTCAGTTGGTCCCTTGCTGTCTTTCTTAGTCTTTCTGTTTAAGAAAGCAAATCTTCTCTGAGTAAGGTTTTTGCTTTTTAAATCTTTTAAAGCCATTTTGCTAAATGAGTGACAATAACCTCTAATCTTGTGCTATAATACAAGTTTTTAACCTTTAATATTTAACAAAGTTTCCAATATAAAATTTTCAGGTTTTCAATTCAGTCTTTCTTACCTTATTAAAATGTTTTTAAAATTTGATTTTCGCCAAATCCAGGGAGATACTTGACACATTTGAGAGTTGAAATAACACAAAGCATTGCAAACATGAAAGACTGTTTGACTTTTCTTGAGTTAAATTTATGCGTGTCATTGGCATGTGCTCCAGAGTTACATGACATTCCTATAATTCTGATACACCTTAGTATTGTTATCAACAGTAATGACTATTATATTAAGTTGTTATATGCCACAGAGTAACCACATTTTCTTGTAAATTGTGTCTATAACAATGACTGTACTAAGACTTTTGTCATCCATAATTATTATTTTATTTTGATCTCTTTCTAGAGACAGTTTAAAATCGACTAAACCCTAACATGTGCTTTCAGTTCCAATTTCTAAAACCTTGAAGATTGTGCCATTAGACTAGAAAAAATTTTTTTTCCAGGACTTTCATTAGAGAACTTATATGCTTGTCAAGAATGGCTGACAATAATTGTACAGAACAAGAGTTAATTGCATGCATTGAATTAAAAAACAAATAATTTAATAACTTGTTTGTCTGAAGTATTGCTAATTCTTTTTTTCAGAGTCAAGAAAACCTTTTTCTTTGGGCTATTTATAGCTTTTGACAAATGAGTAGTGTGCTCTTATGAGCAAAATTTTAAACATATATCTTTTTCTCTACCTTATTTCTCCAGATGTGGAATCTATCTGTGAATATTAATTTATAATAGTATGACTATTTGCATAAATTCAATTTGAATTTGTTACCTTTTGTAACAGGATAGGATAGGAGATGCTGGGTATTTCACCAAGACTTTGGTTAGAATAACATTTCAGAGCAGACTGCTTTGAGGAATTAAGATTAAGGTCTATGAAGAGACAATAAAAAACTGTTGGAAAGGCTGGCCTGGTATCTTTTCAGCTTTGCAGGGTTTCTGACCTGTAGTATGTAAAGAACTTTTTACTAACAGGTCCAGAACCCCATGTTACTCTAAAAGTTATTTTATAAACTATTCAGACATTAACTTTTGTTTTTCTTCTATCTTCATTGAAATATCTTTATTTAAATATCTGTTTATCTACGTCATCTTTACAAAACCAGTACACTTGCAATGCAGTTCTTTAATGGGACTGGTACAAGTGAAATTCTTCCCTTTGTTAAATGTTGTTACCCAGTTTTTAATTCAATTATTCACTTTCATGGCTGCCAACTTAGCTTTTAATATGTGAAATGTCTAAGGACTTGTTACACCTACGTAAATGTTATTGGACAAGTCAAGAAGTACATTTAAAGAAAATTTATGACAAAGGCTAGATGGCTCCATGATTTTTAAAAAGTAATCCCTACTGCGAAGCTATTTTAGACACCATTAAGAACTCTATACCTTCTTTTGCTTGGGTTATTCCTTTTATTGAGCCTGTTGTGATAACTAGACTCCTGCAGATTTTTAGTCCATGTCTCTTTAACAGCCTGGTTTAATTTACTTCTTCCAGAATCAAGCAATTTCATGCCCTCATGATGATCATGCAAGGATTTCCACTGGTGCCTGCAATCAATGCCACCATTGAGACCAACCTGGATGCTTTAGCTCACGTAGAAAAAGAATTTTTAATCCCTGGCTAGGTAGGCCTACGTTCCTTGTTGGCTTTGAAGAAGTTTCAGAAGATGGACCTTCCTTCCTCTTTACCACATATGATAATGAGATTTTAAAAATTCTAAAGAGAGAAGTTGAGGCAGACATTGTTCAAAAGCTTAGAGTAGTTCGACAGGTTTTTTAGGCAAGTCTAAATTAAAATACAGTAATTCTCTAGACATCTTTCTTATCCATACATGACTTTACTTAACCGACCAGCATATCAGACCTGACTATGTGTGGATTGTAATGTGAAACTACCAGTGCAGTAAATCACAGAAACAACAGGAAATTACCTAGAACACAAAAAAGATGCTCTAAGAAAAGCCCAAATCTACTTATACTGCAACTTTCATTATTTTGAAGACTCATGTGACCTTGAAAGTTTAAGAGATGGTCATCATAGCTCGTGACCAGATACCTGCAGCCCTCCACGCTTACACAATGGTTTACTCAATCATCATTGTAAAAGTTTATAAAGCTTCTTGTCAAAGGCAAGTGTGTTCCCTTTTTCTTAAGGCAACCATTCTTTTCTTTATGTGTGTTCTTTTTTCCCTAATAAATTCTTTCTTAATCTATATTTTGGATTCACTCTGAAACTCTTTTCTGTGGTGAAATCAAGAACCCACAAAGCAACTACACCATCCTACTCATCATCAACTTAGTAGTCAGTACTGCAATATATTGGTAACTTATTTGTTAGACAGGCACTTAATAAGCAATGACTGTATACATTGTCTGTCACATATTAGTGTTCAGTTGTATATAGTTAAGGTATTTATATTAAGGCAGATCAGATAAGAAGGACTACTTAAAATTAGAGATTGTTCCCTTGGTTTGGACAGAAGTCAGGTGCATTTGATATAGTTGCCTGGGCGTGGTTAACTACTATGTGAATTGCTCTGATTCGAAATAATCATCTTAAGATGTAGTGGTTTAGTACGCAAAGCATTTTTTTTGTACTTAGAACAAAGGATTTGTTAACTGACATAAGGGTTAATAAAAATATTGATGTCATTGGGTTTAAAATATGTGATTTTTTAAGAGAAGTAAACATCCTACTTCCCTTTTATGAACATGGCAAAAGGTATGCCAGGCCCAGTATTCCATCACAGTTGTATTGTATTCCAGGGATTGGAACTACTGCCAGTTTCTCTCACTATTGAGAGGATTCTGTCCCTGATCTAACTTCAAGGACAGAGAACCTCACTGTGTACACTTTGGGGTGAGTCTGTGCTTCACAGAGAGGGACTTCTCCAGGATGCAGACACATTGCTTACTTCATTCTACATTCAGTGTACACATATGTGACATGATTTCATCTAACTGAAGAAAACAAAGAATACCAGGCAACACAGTCCCCTCAGCTCTCCTGATTTCTCAAGTTATTTCCAATATTTTTGGAGCGAGATATTCTCTCTTTCTCTCTCCCTGCTCCCTTCCTCCCACATATATTTTTGTATCTCTGACAAGTTCGAAGTCCTAACTTCTACTGGGACACTGAGGAGTTTCCATAAGAAACAAGTTCTTTGTGGACTCCTAAAACTCAGCCTAATAGGGAGAAGGTAGCACTTGTGAGTTGAACTGGCTATAGACTCAGTCTAGGAAAATGGAAGAAGGATTTTGGAAGTGACCAAACAGCTGATTCTTACCATACCAAAATACCATGAGCAGACAAGAAGGTGAACTTGCTTTCCTACTAATTGTTGAAAAGATGATGGAAATAGGTCTGTTATATCTCTAATAATTCATCAATTATTTATTAATTTTCTGATATGTGTGAGGTCTTTTGCCTGGAGTTTTATTTTGGCAAAACATAAACTTTACTTCAATGGATGACATCTTATGCATGGACATCAAAACTGGTAGAAAATTATTTTATTTGCTTTTATTGTGCTCACCTCACCCCTGAAATCTTCCTAGACTATAAACAGCTCTAATTTTATGCCAGCATTTTCTGGTTGACTGTTTCATGCTTTCATTGCTGGCTGTGTGTTGGGGCGATTTGATGAGGGAGCAGAGTTTTGCCTGGCCTTCTCACTGGCTTTCCCAGACCACCCAGATGTGCAGTGTTCAGAGCACACCTCTGATTGACACCAATGAGCATTTTGGGGACTGACAGCTGCAAGACTTATCATTTCAGTGGTTTTTGCTGGGAAAATGGGAAGGCAACATGCATTGCTTCAAAACTCTGAGAAAAGCAGAGCTGTACCCTTAGGACTTTAGAGGGAAGAAATAAGGAATAATCACAGTGTTGCTATCTGATGGTTTCATGGACAATATGCTGATTCTTACACTTTTTCAATTTGTCAGTGATATGATTATCCTCATATAAATAGAGTGGCTTTGTTTTATCAAAATAAGCCTAAACTAATAAAAAAAAAACTATGGTGGAAGTGAGAGGTTTACCTGATTGTGGCACTCTCCTTATTATTTTAAATATGATTGTGCAGGGAAAAAATGGTGTAACTTCATTCCTGGGTAATTGACATGGGTGAGAAGCTTACGGAACAAGAGTCCATGAGGCATCCAGTCTCTTAGCAAACAGGATGGCATATTCAAACAAGTGTGCGTATATTTTCTGATTCAGTAAGTCTCTTCTGCACTAGTTCCTGAGATTGTGTCCTTCATTTTGAGAGCTCTACAGATCAGAAGTACAGTGAGTTTATGGCAAGTTGGAGCTCTACTGGAGAGCGGCTTGTGTATTTAATCAACACATAACTGATGTTTATGTGGTGGGCTTAATACTTGCAACTAACAATAAGATTAGAAGACCAAGCACTTGAGATCAACAGGTAGTAGAAATAAGTAAATAGGCATTTAAAAAAGTGTATACAAATTTCTTTTGCAGGAGTGACAAATGGTGTCATGACTACACCAAGAGATAATCTCGGGAAGTCATGAACTAGGTCACCTTAAGGAAGAGTAGGAGTTGTCAAATCAAGAATATAAAATGAGAAAGCAGGGTTGCTTTAAGAAGTCTTTGTCCCATGTGCAAAGACCCAAAGTCAAGAGAATATTCACAACTTGAGGAATTACAAGATTACAAGTCTTATGTACTAGACGGCTGAAAAGAATTCCTAAAAATGTTTTGTTTAAGAGAAAAAAAATCACTTCTATTCATTGTGTTTATAAATGTGGAGCAGAATTTAGAGACCATTCCAGTCAACATCTGGTGAACTTAGCATCTGAAAATATATTTGGAAATAAACTGAAATTCATATGGTCAGGCAGTAATGTAAACAAAATTAGGATGCATGTAGTGTACTTTTCAATTACCCTTTTCTGATGAGTAAAAATTTACTTTGACTTATGCTATTTATAGTAATATTAATCACACTCATCCTGTACTGGAACTCTCTCATTCATGCATTATATCATTTTTAATTTTAATAATTGTATTTATTCACATTTGAATGTATAGTAAATCCATACAAAATGTTAAGGGCACAGAAGGATATTTGATGTAAAGTTCACTTCTCATGTTTCACTGTAACAATTCAGGTCTATTCCCATTGTGACAGAGGATACTAATATATTTTGTATGTTGTGCAATCATAATTTATACATTGATTCATTATTGTGATACATTCAGTGGTGATAACCAACTCACTTTCTACTTATTTTTTTACTTATGATATAACTTGGAAACATCTTATGTTAGTACAGATAAAGCTTCCTCTTTCACTTTAGCAAATGTATTTCAGAGTATTATTCTGAAAGTATGTCCCTAAATTTACCTTTAGACTTACAGGCATCAGTAAGATTCAAATGTATTTGAGGTTTTATTGAAAAATATACCTTTTAGTGAAACATATACACAAAATGTATAATTCCTTCTTGAATTATGATTAAAATTTTGACTCTTCTGTTTCTAAGGAACCTTCAGTGTCTGACAAAGGGATTTTAAAATTGTTCCAGTTCTTTGGCATTACAATGATCCTACAACTATAACAAATGTCATTTACTTCTTGGGTAAATAAATATAAACATAGGATGTTCTTGGGGATTCTTGGTAAGATGATGGTGGAGCCAGGTTGACTAAGTGAGTCCCAGTGTGAGTGAGTGTGTAAAACACTTTGCAAACATGTCAGTGAGTAAGTGAGCGTGTGAATATCTGACTGAGTGGGGGACTCCGTGGCCAGGGCTCTCCTGGAGAAGTGGTTGGTGTCGCAGGTGCTCTGCTTGGACCCTAGCACTTTCTGGGGTGCAGAAGCCAAGTGCATTTTTACTTTTTTGAGTTGGAGTCTCACTACTTTACCCTGGCTGGAGTACAGTGACAAACTCACAGCCACCCTAGTGTCAACCTGCTGGGATCCAGCCATCCTTCCACCTCAGCCTTCCAAGTAACTGGAACTATAGGTGCAGGCTACCATACCCAGCTAATTTTTTGTTTATTGTAGAGACGAGGTTTTGCCAAGTTGCTTAGGCTGGTCTTGAATCCACAGGCTCAGGCAATCCACTCGCCGTGGCCTCCCAAAGTGCTGGGATTACAGGTTGAGCCACCAAGCCCGGCTGCCATGTGCCATTTAAAAAAAATCAACAGCCGAGGCAAGTGGATTGCCTGAACCTGATGGCTTGAGACCAGCCTGGGCAACTGGGCTGGATCTCATCTTACAATGAATCAAACATTAGCTAGGCATGGTAGTGCACATCTGTAATTCCTGCCATGTGGAAGGCTGAGGCGGAAGGATCACTGGAGTCCAGCAGGTTGATGCTGGAGTGGCTGTGAGTGTACCACTGCACTGCAACCTGGGTGAGGGTGTGAGACTCCAACTCAAAAAAAAAAAATTTCAACAAAGCCCTTCTTGGAAAGAAGCTGCCTGGAGAGACTACTGGCTCCAGGCTCTGCCTCACCACTGCAGCACCTGACCAGACAATACAGCAAGGGCTGCAGAGGGAGCACGGTGAGGGAACCCAGAGGCAGTGCCCCCACTGGAGTACAAAAGAGGCACCCTGCCACAATCTTGAAAACTGGGCAGGCAAGTGCTCCAGCTGCTTGCCACAGAGCAACAGAGCCGACCCAGTCTCAGTGACTGGCATAACTCAAACAATGGAAGTCACTAATGACTGGTGCCAGAATACAACAGGGATTAGAGAATGGATGGAAAGAGTGAATAAGATTCAAAAAAGACAAGATGCAACACTGAAATGACTTGTAGTAACACTGAAAGAACTTGTAATAGAGATTTTGGCCATAAAAAATTTCTTTCAGACAGTACATAACAGAATGACACACATGGAAAGCAGAATTAATTAAGCAGGAAAAAAGAATCTCAGAACCTGAAGACCAAAAACATGGAATTAACCCAAACATAGAAAGAAAACTTAGAAAGAAAGAACAAAGCCTCCAAGAGATGTCTGAATATATCAAGAGGATGGACCTATACTTGATTGGTACACCAGAAGAAGAAAGGGATATGGAGAACACCTTAGATCAAGTATTCCAGGAGATTATCCAAGAAAATCTTCTCTGTCTCACTAGAGATGTGACCATCCAAACACAGAGAACTCCAGCAACACATCAAATGAGATGACCAACTCCTAGACACATAGTAACTCACATACACAAAGTAGACACAAAAGAAAAGATCCTAAAGGCAGCAAGAGAGAAAGGACAGACCACCTACCAGGGAAAACCAATCAGAATAACAGCAGCCCTATCTGCAGAAACACTACAAGCTAGAAGGGACTGGAGTTCAATATTCAAAGTCCTCAAAGATAAACAATTTCAACCAAGAATTTCCTACCCAGCCAAGCACAGCTTCATCAGTGATGGAGAATTAAAATCCTTCCCAGACATCCAAACCCTAAGAGATTATGCAGCTTCCAGAGCAGCTCTACAGGAGATACTTTAAAAAGGTATTAAGCACAGAAAAAAGAATATATATATAAAAACCTAATGTGGATTTGTTAGATCAAATATGTGTGTGTATTTAAATTTTTGATACATAATTTCAGCAGTTCATACTCTTACTAGCCAATATGAGACACTGTAAGTTTCCCCAAACCTTTGCCAGCCCAGTGTCCTGTGAAAGAATTCCTCCTTGCCCATCACAGAGGTGAAACAAGAACTTCACGGTTTTACTTTGCACTTTATTATTAGTAAAAGTAACCACATTTTGGTCTACTTTAATAAAGTGAGGTTGCTCTCTTCTCATTGATTTGTAAGAGTTAATTATAACTGATGTGCTCTCTGCATCAGTAATAAAAATTGCAAATGGTTTCTTTATTTTACCATTTTTCTTTTTGCTTTGCTTAAATCTTTTCTAGGAAAAACTTCACTGCTTCTAACTTGTTTCCTATTTTTTAAATCATTAACTTAATCAAAATTAAGTTTGTTTTTGTGGATTTAGGCCTTGACATTCTATGATAACAGCTTTTCGTTTTCAAGCTTTTTCAAATATAATTGCTATGACACATATAATATCAAAATGAGCAAGAGTATTATACTGTTAAAAAAAAAAGACCCATTTAATATTCCCTTACCAGGAAGACTCAGCCTATTTAGTAAGAGATCTTACTTATTTTGCCCCTACAACATCCGTAAATTAAAAGGTCCAGGTACTGGTAAATATATAAAAGGACCAAACCCATCAATGATCTCTGAAAACAGCGACGGTTTTTTAGTTGTTGCCACCTCTTTTTTTAGTTGCTGTATCTTGTTATTTAGCTCCTCAGATTTCTTTTTAAATCCTTCTGCAAGCAGTTCTTCTTGGACCTATAAAAGGGGGAAAAGTCCACTTTTGAAAATCATCAATATCTATGAGTCACTGTCTTATATTTAACAAATTTATAAGTTAAGTCCATGTGTCCATTACTTTATCATCTTAGGACATTGATGAGATTTTCCAATATTTCCAGATGTTTGGACCTAAAGTTGGAGTATGTATGGTTTATAGCATTGTAAGATTCCCTCAGAATCATCTCACTGGAGGTGAAGAGGTGTCTTGTTCTAGAGAAAGAATGTCCTTTGGGAGCAAATACAGGGTAAATTCTGATTAATCCTCAGTTCTACTGAGGTTGCATAGTCTTTCTCATCTAGCAGATAATAGAGATTTCTAATGATGCATAGAGCACTGGTTGTCAAGCTTCAGGTTGGGAAAAAATGTATTTTACTATGGTTGTACAGGATGGATAAGGCAGACTTGGAAACAAATAAGGTAAACCCAGAGCTTTCAGCATCTTACATTACATATTAGGCAACATCTGATACTTTTATAGCAGGTAAATTATGACAGGTCTCTTTGTTGGTTATGCCAAGAATCCTGACTAGTGGACTAAGGTCTCATTAAATTGGGGCACAGTGAGACAATCCTATGATCATCACACAGCAGTTTAATAACTTGGAGAACATCAGTGTACTCTCCAAAGTAATACAGGATAGAAAATGCTGAAGTCTTTTAGACGTATAGGCATCAGTAAGATTCAAATGCATTTGAGGTTTTAGTGAAGCATACAACTTTTAGTGAAACATACACATAAAAGTTACAATTCCTTCTTGAATTGTGACTGCAATTAAAATTTTGGCTGCTCTCTTTCTGACGAACCAGGGTATTGTCCCTCAAGCAATGCCAGGCTTCATCCAGACTTACCTTAAGCTTGTGCTCCAGCATCTTTTCCTGCTCCCTCAAAAGTTTTTCTCTTTCCCTCTCCATTTTCTCCTTCTGCTGGGCTATGTTTTCCTGGAAACTTCTCTCTTGAGTCTCCATCAGTTGCTGCTGCTCCTTCTGTTTCTGTCTTAGCAGCTCCTGTTCCTTCTCAGCTGCTTCTTTCTGGTCTCGCTCCACTGTTTCACAAAGATTTTAGAGAGGAAATGAAATAGGAGTCAGACCTGAGTTCTACCCTCCTGATCTCAGGGATCAGACTGACTCTGTAAAAGGATGGAGTTGAAAAATTGGGAATCTTCGCATTCCCATTAGCCATGTCAACAAGAACAAGTATCAGAATGTGGTGGAAAGATGCTGGCTGACTGGATGTGCAGCCCCATCTCCCCTTGATATTTTCAGATTAGCAGAGCTTGTATTCATATTAGGAAGAAACTTGTATCAGGAGGCTCTTTCTGTTAGATTAGCAAGAGGGTGTTGCAGGATCCTATCCACTCCTTAAGAGCGGAGTCCTGCCCCTGCTATACCCACCTGCTATGGCCTTTTCTCCAGCAGTGAGGGCTTTGTCTGCCTGCAGGATGGATTCCTCCATAACCAGCTGTGACTTCAGGAAGCTCTGGAGAACCTCGTCCGCCTGTGGAAAGAAGAAGAAGGAAAGATCTGTCAGACAGCAAAGATCTAATCTTCTGATTTGAAAACTGTTGTTCAGAAAAACCTCAAATCTGATAGTATAAATTTTGCATCTTGCCTGGGATTCCACAGTGGTTTCTTTCCTTCCATGAGCACAAGAAAAAAAAGTAGAAGCTCTTTGGTGAGACATGAAAGCCCTGTGTAGCAGCCTCCTTTTTAGCTCCTCAGCCTCCTTTCCCAGGAACGATGCCCACCTCCAACCCAGGATGTAATAGACAGATTAATGTGCAGTCCTCTAGACAAAAAGCCTCCCTTGTTTACAGTATTTGCTTCCTCCTGCCTGGATGCTGTGCTACCTTTTCTTAACTAGGATAACATCTATCAATACTTCAATTAGCAGTTCCTACCTCTCTGCCAGGTTCTTTTATAGGCCGCCTTCTGGGTTTTATTCCTGACTTTATTGAGGTATGATTTACAAATAAGAAGGGTATGTTTTTAAAGGTATGGAACCCAGTGTTTTGATACACGTATTTATTGTGAAATTATTAGTTGATGCTAACCAAGCTAATTAACAAATCCATCACTTCATATAGTTATATTTTGTGTGTGTGTGTGGTGAGAGTACTTGAGATTTGCTGACTTAGTAAATTCCAAGTGAACAAAGCATTATTTTAATCCTAGTCATCAAATTGCATGATTTATATTCAGGTCTTACTTATACTGTAACCCAGAGTGATTTCTCTTCAATATTTCCCCTCTTCTCCCACCCCTCTGCCCCTGGTAACTACCATTCTACTTTCATTTAATATAAGTTCGGTCTTCTTTGTACCCCTATAAAAGTGAGTCATGCAGTATTTATCTTTCAGAATCTGACTTAATTTTACAAAACATAATATCTTGTCATGTTGCCACAAGTGGCAGTATTTCCTTCCTTTTAAAGTTGAATAGTTTTTCACATATTCATCTGTGGATGGATATTTAAGTTGTTTCCATATCTTGGCTATTATGAGTCATTCTGGAATGACATGAGAAACTTTACTAAGAATGTACAAAATAATAAAGAAATTCAGTAAAGTTGCAATATATAAAATTAACATGTGAAATCCGTTACACTTTTATATACCAAAAAAATCTGAATAAGGTAAGAGAGTGATTGTATTTACAATAGCATAATAAAATAATATTAATGAATAAATTTAAATAGGGAAATGGAAGACCTGTGCACTTAAAGCTATAAAACATTGATGAAATAAATTAAGGAAGACATAAAAATAGAGAGATATTACATGTGCATTAACTGGAACAATTAATATTGTTAAAATGCCCATACTACCCAAAGTCATCTACAGATTTAATATAATTCTTACTAAAATTCCAGTGATATTTTTTACATAAATAAGAAAAAAATTTCTGAAATTCACAGGAAACCATGAATGATACCAAATAGCCATAGCAATCTTGAGCAACAACAACACAAAAAGCCAAAGGCAACACATTACCTAATTTCAAAATCTGTTACAAAGCCATAGTAGTCAACTAGTATAATATGGAATAAAAATAGGCACATAGACCAACAGAACAGAATAGACAGCCAGGATGCAAATCCACACACATAGAGTTAAATAATTTCAACAAATGTGACCAGAACATACAATATGAGAAGGATAGCCTCTTCAATAAATAGTGATGAGAAAATAGGATATCCAAAACAATGAAATCAGACCTTTTGTTACACCATATGCAAAATCAGCTACAAATGGATTAAATCCTTAACTTTAGGACTAGAAACTACAAAACCTTGACATTGGCCTTGGCAAAGAGTTTTAGATTGGACACTAAAAGCACAGGCAACAAGTACAAAAATTAGTTGAACTACATCAAACTAAAAGTTTCAGCACTACACAGGAAATTATCAACAAAATAAAAAGGCAATATACGGAATGGGAGAAAATACTTGCAAACCATATTTATGATATGGGGGTGATACCTAAAATATATAAGGAAATCATATAACTCAATCAAAAAACAAATAATCAAAGTCCCTAAATAGACATTTCTCAAAAAATTAGTGACCAAGTTTGTGAAAATTGTTCAATATCACTATTCATCAGGGAAATTAAAAAACATAATGAGACACTATTGCATACCTATGAGAATGGCCATTATCATCATTATAGGGTCAAAAGATAACATGTGTTGGCAGAATATATAGAAAAGAGAATTCTTGGAAACCTTTGGTAGGAATGTGGAATGGTACAGTCATCATGGAACATAGGACAAAGTTTTCTCAAAAGGAAAATATCTGAGTTTCCAATGTCTACCAACTATATAAATGAGTACTATCAGCTCCACCATTCACTGGCTGTGTCATCTTTAGGCAACTTATTAGCTTCTCCCGTAATTACTTTTCTCAACTGTAAAATGAGGAAGATGAAACTCATAATCCATCAAGCTCATCTAACATTATACCTGGTATAGGAAACAAATCCTCAAAGTGTGCTAGCTATGTGCTTATCATCATCATTATTATCACTATCAGTTCATACCAGTATGGTAACTATAGTCACACCATATCCAATGGACTATTAATTCGTTCATCTCAGGCAAGATCACAGGCTTCTGAAAGCAACATTGTATGTTTTCTAATATATCCTCTATAGTTAGCACTAAAACTATCACATTGCTTGATAAATAAAATGAATCATTAGTTTCATCTGAATTCCTCATTTAAAATCCTCGGAAGGATATACTTGTAGTGTCTTTAAGGGTTTTGAACTACTTGCAAAAACTAAAAATGTCAGTATAGTGACATGTTCTGCTTTTGCTCCACAAATGGTGCTGTGGTCTTACATTTTCAAAAAGGGCAGTAAATACCCTCTGACCACACTCTAGTAACCATTTCCCCCTCCCCTTATTCCTCACCTTAACTCCTTTTCTGGGCACTAGGATGTAGTCCAGTTCAACCTTTTTCTTTGCTTCTAAGTAGAGATTGTGTCCTCCAGGGCTAGAGAAAGCTCCCCTCTAAATGCTTTCCATCAGGGACCTCGAAAGTTGCTCAAGCTCAGCTTGGCAATGTTTGACAGATGCATCTTCATTCTGTAGCACAAAGTCTTCTTTCCTTTGCTCTATGGTTGTCTACCAGGGAAATGGAAGGAGACACATCAGAGAGAAGCTGTTAGAAGAGAAGGTCCTACTGTGATCCTCTTGGAAGAAGAAATGAGTTGCCCTCAAAATGGACTGAGATGTGGGATATCCCAGGAGTCAGACCTAGTTCCGATCAATTCTCTGTGTGATCTGCAGAAAGTCCCTTATCTTTCTGGGGTCAAGCTCAATATCTGTAAAATCATGAGGTTGGAAGACATACACTCCATTGTTGTTGTTGTTTTTATCTGTAGTATCATTAACAAGTCCCTGGTTTCCAACTATAAGCAATAGTAAGTGGATTCCTGGCTAAAAGTAAAATTTCCTCAGAAAGTGTAGGCTGCTAAAGATAAAAACATATACGTGGCAAAACAACTCTCAGTAATGAGTTAAGTGTATCATGAAGAGAGGTATGAAAAATCTGTGCATCTTTTTCAATGAGGGTTTGAATATCCAAAGATATAAGAACAGAATTTTATTTTGTTTATACTTGTAAATTATAATTCAGCTGAATTTCTTCAACATGAATTAAGAAATTTTTCTCACTTTTAGGTAAGTCCTACACAGACTGAAAGATAAACTTTCAGTAAATGTGCAGAGAGTCAGCAGACTTAAGATAGCCCATAAGATTTCTTAACCCCTTATTGTCCACATTCTGCATATTCCTGGGCCTGTGAAAATGATGGATATTAATCCTGTGATTTAATTATGTTACACAGCACAGGTTCTCTTTAATAATAAATGGAGTGTGCCCTGTTGGGCATTAACTAATTACATAAGCCCTAAACCAGTTTTTTTCCAGAGGTGTCATTACTGTAAACAAAAGAGATTAGAAGCTGCAGGATTTGCTACACAGTTGTTCGCTGGAATATGGAGGGTGTTTCTTCCACAGAAAAGCTAAGCACAATTGACACCTTATTTTCAACCTATGGTACAATGAGTGGAGTACTGTCACATCCTGATATGACTTCTGACCTAAAGAACTTGGCCTAATCATGTGTGTTGTTTTAGGCTGCTAAACTAATGGCAATTTGTTGTGCACAATAGAAAAAAAAGTGATGATCATGGAGAGAAACTATAATCTCTATCCTTTAGAAACACTAAAATCCAGGTTCCTTCCACAATGGTGAGACTAACCATGGGGTCAAAAAAGTAGACTTCAGGTCTCATCTAAGAAGGGCAGGAATCAGGAAGCATAGATGCCATAATTACCACAAGCTTTTTCTGGAACTCCTGCTTGTCATCCTTAAAGGAGTGGGCCATGAAAACTTCAGTGGCTTCCTTCTCACAGACTGCATGCAAGTCCAGCAGCTCCTGGAGTGTGTCTGTGGGGAGCTTCAGTCGCTGGACCATCTGATGGCTGTAGTGATCAGCTGCCTTCTGCACAGCTGCTGAGTTCTCAAACTGGGCCAAAGTTGCCAAAGCGTTGTCCATACAAGGTACTCCCCCACTGTTGATGGCATCCACATAGGTCAACACCAGAGTCCCCAGCCCTGAATGACATATACATATATATGTATGTCATTCACTGTTTAACAAGCTTTAAGGACCAGAATTCTAAAATCACAACAATACTATGTATCTTGAAGTTTTCTACTCCTCTTTTCCTTCCACCATGAATCCAACTCTTTATAATAGCATCACTACTTTTCCTATTTACTCTTTTTTTTATGCCTCTTGAATTCACCAAATTACAAAATTAAATTACTCACTGCAATCAATATGTTTTAAGGTTTCCTAGAAAACTACTTTCGCATATAAATAAACCACAAATGAGTTGAGACAGATAAAGTAAACTACACCATTTATGAGTCCTTGTTGCAAACAAAAGTGCACATTCCTTACAAAAAATGTAATCAGGAATTTGAAGACAGCATCATAGAATGCTGAACAAAGCATGGACCCATCTAAGTATGGGGACAGGTTTACCACAGGCACAGGTTGTATGCCTATGAAGCCAGCTCTGCACAGATAATGATATCGATTTTTCTCAAAGCTTATTAAAAAAAATCAAAGAAAAGAAAGCTTTACATAACACAGGACAATTTTACCTTCCACATTGTAGTAATCCACACACACACACACAAAATCAAACCATGATATATTTTTGTCAAACTTGTAGCAGGTGATCTCAGTGGGAACCAGGTCAATTCACTTGGTTCACCTTGATGAAAATGGAGCAGGTACCTGTGTGTATGAACAGAGCTTTCAAATGCACACTCCACAGGATACTCACTGCAGTCCATAGAGGTTTCCTTGCATAGAAATACAGTCAATATTGCTAAAGCATAGAGATTAGCACAGGATTACAGATCAGTTCTTATAAATGTTCTTTATTAACAGAGTCACAGTTTAAACATTTTAATTGTTTTTGATAACTTTTAGTCATCAAGAACTGTAGAAGCAATGTGCTACTCTATTCCAGAATGTCTCCAAGAGAACCTGCAGTTGACAGCTTGTAATGACAGTGTGGGCCAGTCCTGTTTCCAAAGGGCAGACCACAGACATTTTAAAGCTTGCCCTTGCTGTGTGTCCCAGAAGATATTTAAATTTGTTTCTCAGTCTCTCAATAAGCTTGCATGAAAGAGTGCTGCTCGATGAAAATATACATGATATATCACACATTTACATCGGTCAGAAAATACACAGCAGGTCATGAGTTCCAGGAAGGTTCATCAAGAATCTGAGAAACAATTATTTTCTTCTCTCAATGAGCTTGCTTGGAACTCATGGTCTGCTGTTTATTTTTGGACTGATCTAAATTTATAAAATATCTTATACAGCTTCACTCAAAAACACTCATCATATAGGGCTTCTTCCTCCTCATGCAGAATTCTCCTTAACAGCAGTTTTTACTTATGTCATTCATGTATTTATTTTGTGAGGTACATCAGGTCTCAAGAAATCTTCATATTAGTAAACTTTAAGAAATATGCACTTCTATGTGTGGCATGAATGTTTGCTACTCCAATCTTCTATACATCAAGAAACAAAATTATTGACAAACCCACAGAAGCTCACAACTACATCACACACACTAGACCACAGAGAAACATGCTTTGGAACAAGAAACTCACAATTCCCGGTGACTATGATTCCGCCTCTCAGGGTCTTCGTCTTTGCATTAGTGAAGATGTATGAACAGAATTTTTTGAATTGCAGCAGGAAATTCTTTTCCAGTTTGTCTTCTGGCACTTGGTCGATACGGAATAAGAGATTTTTGTCACTCGCAGGCTGATCAAAGACAAAGCACTTCCGTTTTGGAAAGAAACGCCTGATACACTCTCTAGGCATGTTGGACTGTTGGATGTTGGGATTCCTGCCTGTGAAATGTAAAAAGAGTGATCACTGAAGAGGCACTCTGTAGGCATGAAGGTTGTGGACATTTCCAGGGACCTTTACATCAATATAGTTCCTCTACCTTGTGCAGCTTCTTTATGCAAGTATACAGGCAGCCTTGTGTTGATCTAACTAAGAGTAGAAAAATCCATTTTTGTTCAGGAGCAAGAATGAGGAAAAGCACTTCTAGAGTCAAAGGGGAAGCAACTTTCATAAGGGAAGAAACTTATGATTGCCTTTCTTCGCCTTGTATAGTGGCTAGGAGATAGACTATTGTGTTTTTGAATGATTAGTAAATCAAAAAAAGGTGCCAGAAATACATTTCTGATATTACAGTCCCATGTCAGAAACTTAGGCTCTAAAGTAATGTAATGCAAGACATAAGAACCAGGTGTTGTTGGGCGTAATCTCACGAGGATGACAGATGATCCCCAAGATGGTAATGAAAACTATTTCACAATCAGGGGCAGAGATTATAAATACCATAAATATGTTTAGAGATTCCTTTAGCAGAAATATCCAGAGTAAAGCTAATCTAAGTATAACTTGAAAACCTCACCACTTTTCTGTGTCAGATGATATTGGAGTTGACACTGTCTTGCAGAG
The DNA here is from genome assembly GCF_000164805.1 of Carlito syrichta. NCBI lineage: Eukaryota > Metazoa > Chordata > Mammalia > Primates > Tarsiidae > Carlito > Carlito syrichta. The sequence continues at coordinate 28,379 of NW_007260458.1, read as the reverse complement.
GGATAATGTGGCATATACCAGCTTTTCAAAATAAATATTTGTGTAAAGAATGATCAAGTGAGTGAACAAAAAAAGGTATTGATTTTAGGTGCAATCAATTATCTACTCTGTTAAATATAATTCAAATTTATTATAAACTTATCATACATTGACAACATGTTGTATAAGGCTGTCGAATAAGGAAGTGTTAAGAAAAAGTTAAAATGAAAGGTTTTAACAGAAATACATATCAACATACTTTTTTCTTGAAACATTGAGTGTTTAAATCTCTAGTTATCTGAAGAATGTAACTATCTAGAAAAGTTATATACTGAGTAAAATTTATTTTCAAAATTAGGATGTTTGACTTCTTGTGATACTGTTTTTACTGACTTCCAAACTGATTAATTTCCTTTAAATGGAATATTTAAATATTTACACTTAATAAAGAACAATAATACACAAGTCTTAGGAAGTGGGAATATTAATTGTGATCCTCAGTTTTTTTCATGATACTGATTAGTCTAATGTCATTTGAAAGAACATTGTATTTTGTATTTCCTCAATGGATTTAAACCCCAGATACTGGAAATTTTCAAATCATAATAACCACTAAAATCATCGACATGTGTGAATCAATAACCACTACTATCATGGTTTTATCTACTCTCATATAAACATTTCTATCAGGTGCTAATATAAATCAGCTTAGTTGATCCCACCACCTAGTGAAACTGTGAATGCCCAGGCCATGCTCTGATACCTGGATTCAGCTTCAAGGCATTCTCCAAGTATTCATCTTCTGTGATTACTTGATCGCCTAACTTCAACTCCAGTATGAAATCCTGGACAGTTCAAACAAAGTCTGGAAAGAAACTTGCAAATTCAATGGAGTCTTCTATGTCATCAGGGCCGCGGTGAGATTTTATCCTAATTAGCTCTGTTAGTTCAGTCATGTAGCTGGGATCTTAGTTATGGAAGGAAAAGCACCATATACCACAATTTTCAGGAATCACTTAGAAACTAGTTTTTATTTTTATTTATTTATTTCTTTGCATTGGAGTCTCATCTGTCACCCAGGCTGGAGTGCAGTGGCACACTCATGGACACTGCAGCCTCAACCTGCTGGGCTCAGGCAATCCTTCCACCTGAGAACCACAGGCATGGACTACCACGGCTGGCTTATTTTTTGATTTATTGAAGTGACGAGGTATCACCAAGTTGGCCAGGCTGGTCTCGACACACCCTCCCGAGCTCAGGCAATTCTGTAGCCTTGGTCTCCCAAAGTGCTGAGATGACAGGCTTGAGCCACCATGCCCAGCCTAGAAACTAGTTTTAAATTATTACCTTTTGCCTGTGTCCAATCTTACTCAATCAGAACAACTGAGTCACAGCAAAAAAGATGCAGAATCAGGATCCATTCCCTTAAACTCAGTAAAACAAGGTCCTTTACTTCCTGGAAGGATACTGCAGCTGTTCCAGGGCCTGGTGGTTGATGGTGCTCATGCTGTTGTAGACAAAGGTGCTGCTCAGAAGCACAGTCAAGGTGAAGATCCAGGCATCATTCTTAGGGTCAGCCTAAAAGCATATTAGAAAAACTCTGTGGAAAACAGTGTGGCAATTCCTAAAAGATCTAAAAATCAACCTTCCATAAGACCCCGCCATCCCCCTACTGGGAATATACCCAGAAGAACTCAAATCACTTTATGAAAAAGATACCTGCACATGTATGTTTACTGAAGCATTCTTCACAATAGCAAGAACATGGAATCAAACATGCTGCTCATCAAAAGAAGACTGGATTTAAAAAATGTGGTACATGTACATGATGGAATACTATGCAGTCATAAAGAAGGACAAAATCATGAATTTCACAGCAACTTAGATGGACTTAAAGTCTATCATGCTGAGCGAACTATCACAGAAACAAAGAACTGAGTCTCACATAAGTGGACCTTGAACAATTATCGTAATACTTTAAGAAGGATTGGCAGTAGCAGGAAACTGCGAGGGGGGGGTGCGGGGGAGGCAGGATTGGCAGTTGTGGGAATCTGTTGGGGGAGGGGGAACACAACTCACCAATTAGTGTACCTGCATAATGAACATTTGTATAACTAATCCTGAATTGTACTCCACTTCTTTAAAATAAAAAAAAATTAAAAACTAAAAAAAGAAAAACTGTAGGAATCTACTCTTCATTTATTCATTCATTTGGCTGTTCATTCACTCTTTCAGTTGGAGTGTAGCTGACTAGTAGGATAAATAGCATATATTTCAAAGTAAATGCTAAATTCAAACCTCATTTTGGATATTTATACTGACTTCTCTCAAGGCATCAGTCTATTTAGCTATTAACAGAAATAAATAGCATTGTCAATACATATAAAATATTGAATAGAATGTCTAAAACATAGTAGGTGACAAGTAATCAGTGTGCAATTATCACATTGCAATTTTCTTCTCAGTCATGGCTATGTTAAGTACAAATACTATTCCGTGAAGTTCAACAAGTATTTATTGTGCATCTCACAAAATGCTCAACCCTGCAATTGGTTTTGTAGGTGCAAAGTTTCATATGACATTCCCTTCCCTCAAGAAGATGACTTTCTGTAGTGGCAGATAAACATGTCAACATGCAAATGAAACCAGAATAATAGTCTCTGCTATAAGGAAAACTAAAAGGTACACATTTTTTTTTAAGTAGAATACAAGGGAAGGAGGAGTAAGTCCATTAACGTGGATAATAACTGTGAATTCGGAGCAATAGTGACTATGATTCACTAGAATGATGGCAGGAGAATGAAAATAGCTGAGCTTTAAAGAGTTGATAGAATGTGGACTTGTGGAGATGAGAGAGTTAAGAAGGTGGAAGTGTCAACAGCCTAATCAACATTTTTAGATCATGGTCATCAAAAGGCACTACCAAGTTATTTTATTTGACTGAAGCAGTGGGTATGTGTGCCAGAGTGAATGAGAAGGTTTGAAACAAGATTCATGGCAAGACATAAAAGGCTTAAATTTTTTTTAAAAAAAATTACCCTACAGGTTCTTAGGCCAGTCAGTGGTTCTACTTCCCTCAGTTTACATTTTGATATTTTTTGTTCTCTTGACAAATACTATTAGATAAAAGGAAGGTTTATGAAATCTACAGTCTAGTAAAATCAATATTTCATTTTGGTGTTATACTCAGAGAATAACTAAGAACTTTAAACCTGAAATCTTAAATTCCAAATTTTAAGTCTGGGCTTCCCTCCCCTGCCCTCAGTACTTTTTTTTAGCGAAGAAAGTCAAAAATTGACAACTGTTGCTTTTAGTTCAGGCTCAGACTAATATAAACAAGGAGAAAAGATTCACTGCACCTAATACCATAAAACAAAAATACCTAGGATTATCTCACTTATTATAGTTTTAGCGAATCTAGCTCATGTTTTTAAAGAACTCAGAGAAGAATTCATGTCCAAAGCTCAGAGAGTTGGACCAAAATCTTCATGAGAAAACTAAAGCTTTTCTGAAGACCACTGAAATAGCTTCTTGCACTGAAATCTTATTTTTTCATGGTCTCTTCCTCTAACCCCATCAACCCTACACCTCTTAAGTAGTACAGCCTATTGATCACATAGGCTACTCCAGAAAGCATTCTCCAGGAAGATTTTCCTAACTCATGTGACTGAATTAGTTTTCCACTTTTTGTATCTGTGTTTCCCTGTCCCGGTCATACCTTATATTTCTTGTCTTCACAACTTTACTTTGCTGGTTTGCCTGTATTTACTTTACTTTATTTACTATTATATCTGTAGTCCCTAGGAAAGAGACACAAAACTCATCTCTTCAGTATAAATGGGAAATAGAAATATAATCAATAAATTACAAGAGTATTTTAGTTTGCTAAAGAAATTTGAGGAAATAGAATTTAGCCTCGCTATTCACCATTTTATTTGCAGTGTCCAGGAATATATACAGAAGTTGAGTTGTGCTTGCAAATTAAAAGATATGAGGACAACCAGGAGTAGTGAAGATTCTCTCTCTCACCTTTTCCACATCGCCCAGACCCTCAGTGTCTAGAAGGACCAGGGTGTGGTTTGGTTTGGTGGGGTGGGGCACACACCACATCCAGATGCCTTTGGTTTCAGACCTCACCGTGGAGCCCAGAGAAAAGCCTGCAAGGGCAGAGAAGTAACAAAAGGTAACAGTAGGCAGACCAGAATGCCTGAGGGTTGTATTTATTAAACATGTAGGAATGTAATTGCCTGGCATGGTAATGAGGGAAAGGGTACCTTCCATATCAGCAAAGAGAACCAACTTAATCTGTATATATATGAGTATATTAAAGGCATTCTTAATCTTGTTTTCTTTCTTAAACTTGTTTAGTGTGCGCGACTCAAACCCTAAAGGTATTGAGCTATTGACCCAGAGAGAAAGTAAGACCTTAGAGGAAAAAAAAAAATGACTGCATGTTCTTTAAAGACAGGAGCACCAAACAGGACCATAGGCTGAGTTTCATAAAAATTGATAAGAAGGCTGAGTGCGGTGGCTCATGCCTATAATCCCAGCACTTTAGGAGGCTGAAGTGAAATAATTTTCTGAGCTCACGGTTTCAAGCCCAGTCTGGGCAACTTGTGGAGACCTTATATCTATAATAAATCAAAAAATAGCTGGGCCTAATGCCACATGCCTGCAGTTCCAGCTACTTGGAAGGTTGAGGTGGAAGAATCACCTAAGCTTAGTAGGTCGAGGCTGCAGTGGCTGTGAGCATGCCACTGCACTTCTGCCTGGACAACAGAGTGAGACTCCAGCTCAAAAAAAAAAAAAGTAAAAATAAAAATAACAGGGAAAAAAAAAACATCAAAAAATAAGAAATATAAATAGCAAATACATTTGTGAAAATGCACTTAAACTTATTTATACTGAGGTAAATAACATTCAGCTATGCAGTTAATGGATCAGCAAAAATTAAATAGTCTTCTGATACCAAAATTTTATAGGATGTATATAATTCTCAATTACTGCTAATGAGGATGCAAATTATGTGTGAATTTTTAAAAATGATTTGATTTTATCTAGAAATTTTACCTACAGTCTGATTCAGAAAATCCACTCCTGAGCCTGTTACACAAGGGAAGTTTTTGTACATTTGCCTTAGGATAAAAATACAAGAGTATTCATGACAGCCTCATTAATTAAAAGCAAAAACTAGAAATAATACCAATGTTCATAAACAACAAATAAATAGTTGTCAGATAGTGACGTACTATTTTTAGTAAAAATAAATGAATTATGGGTACAAATGACAGAAAAATCTTCCCATCCTCTTACTTTCAGTGTGAGTGTCCTTTCTGGTGAGATGAGTCTCTTGGAGACAATATATTGTTACCTCATGATATTTTATCCATTTTGCCATTCTATGTCTTTTCAGTGGTGCATTTAGTCCATTCACATTCAGGTTAAATATTGAAATGTGAGACTTTATCCTTATCATGAGATTCTAATAAAGTTATTGTTGTTCCTGTTTGTTGTCTTTCTTTTGATTTTTGGGTTGATTCATGTGTGTTTTTCATCTTTTTCCTGCACTCTAGTGAAGAATGTTGCTCTTCTTTTTTTCCCTTTCTTAAGTGTTTCTTGTAGAGGTGGTCTAGGGGAAGTGTAAGTTTTTAGTGATTGAATGTCTGGGAAAGATTTTAATTCTCCCTCACTGATGAAGCTTAGCTTAGCTGGTTAGGTTATTCTTGGTTGAAATTATTTATCTTTGAGAACTTTGAAGATTGGGCTCCGAGCTTTGCTAGCCTGAAGTGTTTCTGTAGATAAATTTGCTGCTATTCTAATTGGTCTTCTGTGGTAGGTAGTCTGACCCTTTTCTCTTGCTGCCTTTAGGATTTTTTCTTTTGTACCTACTTTGTTTAGGTGAATTGCTATGTGTCTAGGAGTTGGTCTTCTCATTTGTTGTCTTGCAGGGGTTCTCTGAATCTGTTGTGTTTGAATGGTCACATCACTGATGAGATGAAGGAAGTTTTCTTGGATAATCTCATGGAATGTTTGTTCCAGGGTGGTCTCTGTCTTTCTGCCTCAGGAAGTCCAATTATTCTTAGCTTCAGCCTCTTGAAATAATCGCTCATCTCTTGAAGGTTTTGTTCTGTTTTTTTAAGTTTCTTTTCTATGGTTTTGACATTTGGGGCTAGTTCTATATTTTGGTCCTTAAGCTTTGAGATTCTTGCTTCTGTTTGGCTAATTCTGCTTTCCATGCTTATCAGTTTGTTATTTATTTCATTCACAGTATGCTTTACTGCTGTTATCTCAGTTATCAACTTCTTCCTATTTTCCTCTTGTCTCTCCTCAATTCTTTTCATTCTCTCGATTAATGTCTTGATATCAGGGTTTGTAGTATGTGACCAGTCATTCTAGGGGCTCTTCATTGTTTGCGTTCCAAAGTCTGTTTTCTCAGTGCCTGACATCCCAGGGGTCTGTGTGAGACCTATATTCTTCTTTTGGTTTTTCTTCATTTGTGTAGATTCCCCACCACCACCACTGTACTTCCCCCCTCTTTAATTCTGTTGCTCAGGGATGGTGGGGTTGTTTTCACTCCTGTTTGCTCAGTCTCCTGTTCTTCCTTATGTGTCTCCTCTGACTTTGTTCAGTTCTGAAGCTGGACTGTGGGTTGGGGGCTGTACTTTTTGCAATTTTGAGATTTAATTTAATTGAGGGGTAGCTGTGATTCAAAATCTATCTGCAGATCCCAGTATCCACCAACAGGTGTATGGGTACCCTGGAATCCACATCCCACCACCTTACAAACTGTCCAAGCAGTGGGGGTATAGGTTTGCTCCCTGGAAGCAAAATGTGATAAGAACAGGGGAGATAATGGAAAGAGGAAGGAAGGGGGCAAGAGGAAGGTGGAGAGAGGGAAGAGTAAAAGGAAGAACAGGCAGATGTACCAACTAACAAATAAAAGTGAAAGACAGAGAGAAAAGAGTAAAAAAAAAATCTAAAACATACAGATAATCATACAAACACACAGTTCAACTAGAACCTGCCTATTGATGTACTCTTCCTGTACACAAACAGGAAGTCTAAAGAATACAGAAAAAAAAAATATCAGTGAAACAGCATAAACAAAGCAAGTATGAAAATGTTATCAAAGGCAGAAAGAAAGAAAAAGAAACTAAAACAAAAAACAGATAAAAATGAGCAAAATAATTAGACAAAAAATAAAAATAAAAACAAGGAACCAAGCTCACTCTGAGTTTGTTCCCATAAGTCCAACGTCCTTTCAGTTCTGATCTCTAGCTCTCAACAAGGCTGATGTGCTCACAGCTTGGCTCAGAAATCCCAGGCCTACTGTGGGAGGAGGGTGGATCAGATCTGGACTCCACTGGCTTGCTGCCTGTCTAGTCTGTCACTCAGATCTGATCTGTGCCTGATCCAGCATGGGGGAGGGGCTTCTGTCTCTCCCAGTTTGGTGAAATTACCTTAGACCCCAAGTTGGATGCTGGGTGGAGCTGGGGAAGCTGGACCCAGCAATGCAGATCTCTGGCTGGTCCTGCTTTTTGAGACTCTCCCAGTCCAACCTCTCCGGTAGCCATCTTAAGCTCCGCCTCCCAGAAAAACTGTATACACTACTTACTGAGCAAAACAACAAGCTATCTACAAGTAAATGTATGAAATTAAAAACCTACCAAACAAAGCTATTTTTTGGAATGCATACTTATTTTGTAGAAGCAGTTTTAAAAAATCAAGAGTAGGAGAAATGTGCCCTAAAAAACCAAAATATTGCTGAGCTCTAGTGAGGGCATAAGATGATATGATTTTTCTATTTTTAACATTTATTTCATGATCTACATAGTGATTAAACAGGTTATCAATTTATAGTCATTAACTTTACATGTATGTTCTGCTTACATTTTACATGTCATAGTTCATATGTTAGAAAGACTAAAGAAAAAGAAGGGAGCACAAATTATCAAAATTTTGCAATAAAATGGAGCAAAAAATGTGATGGAAGCCCAATTAATTAATTAATTATTTGAATTGGACTATCACTCTGTTGTCCAGGCTGAAGTGCAGTGGCACACTCACAACCACAGCAGCCTTGACCTGCTGGGCTCAGGCAACCCTTCAGTTTCAGCCTTCCAAGTAGCTGGAATTGCAAACACACACCACGCTGTCTGGCTACATTTTTGTTTTACTGTAGAGATGAGGTCTCACCAAGTTGCCCAGGTTGGTCTCCAACCCATGGATTCAAGCAATCCTCTCACCTTGGCCTTCCAAAGTGCTGGAATTATAGATGTGAGTCACTGCTCCCAGTTGGTAGCCCAATTTAAATATAGGATGTACAGGAGTCCTACTGCCTACACTTCCTCATATTTATTTATGGATATGCTAAACCATATTTGTGTGCTATTTGCAATGACCATGTACTTTGTGCAAAAGTGATGTACAAGAAAAGAAGAAAAGAAACAGAATAATTAATTGCTGGAACTGAACTCCTGAGTAGGAAAAAGTGGATGAGATAGAAAAGACCCATGGAATCCACAGAAAAATAAGGTTAGAATAACTGTTTACTACTAGACAAAAGAATGAGATTTTAGGGGTATATAGGATTGAGGTTGTAAATTTGGTGGTGAGAATTAGTTTTCTTCACTGGGAGAAGTCATGCTCTTTGTTGAGATGACTCTAGAGAATGTGTGATCTGCTGGTGTTATCACTAGTTCTAAGTAAATGGCTCCCTCCCAGGACCACATTCACCATGGTTCTGTCCTGCCAGACGATTCATGAGATAGGATTTTCCTGTGCAATACATCCCTACAATGGCTACCACTACCACAGGCTGAGAAATCTTTTCAAGAATCTGTATTGCTTCCAGATTCACCTTCAGCTGCTCGTTCTGGTTTTCCACTAGACAAATGGGGGCCTTCATGATGGATTCAGAGGCCATGGTAACCTGCAACACAGAAAAACCACTTGTAGAATGCAAGATGCTGAACTCATCCTAACAGTTACCCTTGGCACATTCTTGTCAGCCTCTTGTTTACAGAAAGGTTCTATAAGCTTCCTGCATTTTGTATGCTTTTTAATGAAGAATATTTTGTCCAACATGCCAAGGACTAGTACAGATAACTTATTTACATTATCTTATGATCCTTACTATAGCAGGAACCTTCCAGAGAGAGATGTGACACTGAGACTATTTGCCAGGAAGCAGTTTTCTTCTACCTGCACTGGCTCAGTGGATTCATATCCAAAGGCTGAGCCCGGAACACAGTGAGGCATTGCCTTATATACATTTTAGTTTTTTTGTCTCCTATACAAGGAAGCAAATTAGTATCTTTCATTTGATTGTATACCTTGTAGCTAGGGTTGACAGTTAGTATTGTTGCATTCTGATTGGTCTTACATACAAGGTCCCTATTCTGACTGGATTCCACCAAGTTTTAAAAGTTATAAACATGTAGTCTGCCAAAGTAAGAGCCTGCGATAAACAATGAAAAGCCCATGAAAAGGACTGCACAACTAGGGAGTAACTAAGGCAATAAACAATGGAATCTGTGGGTTAATGATAAGAGGGGGCAGAAATAAGCTGCTGCTTGAAGCATGACTAAGATAAATAGACTATGTGGGGTTGAGTAACAAGAAGTAAAGCAACTAATCTATTAAAACAAGAGAACAAAGAATAACATATTTGGGCCCCCTGTCTCATTCCCCACTTTGATGCTTGGACCCATTTAGAGTTAAAGAGCATCATCCTGATTTAGGGGCTGGTACCTCCATAATTTCATGATGTGTGCTGCCGTCTGGAGTGTCCACCGCCAAATCTGCAGTGAAAGCCAGGGCCAGAACCACGACACCAACCAGTAGCAAAGGATGACACTTCATTATACTAAGACAGTCCGTTTGTTTAACAGATGGCTGACTCCTCGGGCTTCTGCTGTGCATAGATTAGTCAGCTTCCAGAGTGATTAAATCAGGGCCGTTGTCTTTCAAGTTTCTGGTACTGCGGGTTGCTTTCTTCTAAAAGTCAGTTTTCCCTGTTCAGATGATCAGACATGCACTCCCAGTCTTGAAATGCCGGTTTCACTCTGCTGTGATAAATCCAGGGGCTTACTTCAGCTACCTTTATTGTGATGAGGGTGGAAAAAATGACAGTAAGTGGACCTCTCCAAAGAGGCCTTAAGGGCTAGTTGTTCCACTTCTTTACCCACACAACATCTGGCTTAAAGGAGTGAGCATCTGTAGTTCTTACAAGTGTCCGCTATTTAACCCAATGATATATGGCAGTGAGTGCCATATCAAGAGCCTCCATTTGTTGTCTTAGAGCAAGAATACCCATTTCCTTTAAATCTCCCCTTATACCCTTAATAATGGGGGTGGGTGCCCATAAAGAATTTCAAAAGGAAGAGAATCCTGTCTGCTTAGTTTGACTAGACCTAATTATTAACAAAGCAATTGGCAACAGTTGATCCCAGCATAGGTGGGTCTCCTGACATAGTTTACTTAACTGCAACTTTAGAGTCTGGTTCATTCACTCCAGCTTTTTGGAACTTTTGGGGTGATAGGCAGTGTGTGACTTCCATGAGATTCCTAGGCCTCGTGCCATTGACTGTACTGCCTCAGCTACAAATGCTGACCCATTATCTAACCCTGTAGTGACTGGGATTCCACACTGGCGAATGATGTCTTTTAGAAGTCTTTTTGGTGCATGTAGGAAAGGCTTCTACCCAACCTGAGAAAGTACAACAAAAACAAAGAGATATTTGTAGCCTCTGACTCAGGGAAGCTCAGTAAAGTGCACAACTATATTTTCAAATGGAGATCCTCCAACACTCTTTATTCCTGGGGGAATTTTCCACAGGTTGTTTTGGGCACACATTTTACATTGCTCACATACTGCCTAGGCTATGCTGGAGAGTCAGGTAACATAAAAGTGCAGGCCTAATGTGGTTTCGAGAACTGTCTGGCCCATTGGGTTTCCTAGTGAAATTGTCTGATGATGAAAGTTGGGGCCAAAGCCTCAGGGATGGCGACTCTCCCATCCTTAAATTTCCACCATCTTCCTGGAAGATAGTCTCCTTCAACCATGTCTGCTCATGCTATGAATAATTGGGGCCCCATTTTGCCAACAGACTTGGAAACAATGCTGCAGTAAACTTGTCAGTGCCTCCTGGTGTCTTTTGGTTTCCCTGAGCGACTCTTGAGTCTCTCTCTCTCTCCTCTGGTGTTCCTGGCAATGCATAACAGTGACCTTCTTAGGGGTCCATACTGCATCCAACATTTCAAGAATTACTCTACCATATTTTATGTCTTCACCTGCTGAGTTGATCAGACCCTTTTCCTTATATAGAGCCCCATGTCCATGGAGGGTAGTGAAGGCTTACTTAGAGTCAGTTCCTTAGATATGTTAGGGAGCCCTAGGCTGGGTGCACTAACAAGTGCTTGTGTAATTTCCTCAAAGACCTTATGTTGCACTCCTTTCCATAACATAGGCTCTCATTCTCCCCACTTTGTGGCCTCATAGAGGGGTTTTGCCAGTACTGTATCGCCGCCAGGGCTGTAGAAAGGGGCTGTGAGCTTGGTCACCCATGGCCCCCCACAAAGTAGCTTGTCTTGATGAGAGAAGGTCCACCAGTTGGGTTACTACAAAATGCTCTGCCCAGATATCTACCATGAAGTCAAAGAGCAAGCCTCCCCACAGTGGTTCAGACCATAGGCTCCCAGGGTCCTAGTAAAACGGAACCTGCTCTGTTCTAGTCTTCCCCATAGCTCTTCATGGCAGCCAGGCCAATGTGGTTACTCTTAGGGTCCACATACAGTTGGGGTGAAGTCTGATATTGTCCTTGGATTAGTTGGCCTTGTCCTCTTCCCCGGGGGGGGGTGGTGGTGGTGGTGGAAATCTCTCAGCTCTGTACATTCACGTTTCCAGTGTCCCTCTCAGAAACAATGAGCACACTGGTTCTGCCCTAAAATCATCATCAGATGGAGTAGTCTGTTCTGCGGTCTCACCCCTGGCCTCGACCTCTATGGGACAGCTCCCTGGGAATGTTGCTGCCAGAACAGCAGCAATCAGGTCTACTTTCTCTTTCATTCTCCAGTCAGCCTCTCTCCAAGCCTCTTGATCTGTGTTTACAAACACCTTAGTTACAACCTCTATCGACTAGCTAGCTTTCATCTCAGCAAAGCCTTCCAGTTTCTGTAACTTGTGCCAGATATCTCCCTGAGTCTGGCCGATGAAAGCCACGTTAATCATTTGTTGATTTTTGGCCTCCTCGGGATTAAAGGGAGTATAGAGGTGAAATTTCTCCCATAGCTTCTTGTACAACTGACTTGGACTTTCTTCAGGGCCCTGGAAAACCTCTGAAATTTTGCTCATATTCATGGCCTTTCCCCTCCACCTTTCATACCACCAACAGGGTCTGTTGATTGCGCTCCATCATTCAGAACTCCTGGCCATCATTTGGGTTCCATTGGCGTTCCTCCTCAGGGAATGGATTTTGGGCATAGGCCAGAGCATTCATTGTTCCTGCAGGGACATGCACCTCTAACCATTTTAAAGCAGCCTGGGTACTCTGGCAGCATTCTTCAGTGTTTAAACAGAATTAGGAGAAGTTGGTCAGCAGCAGTCTGACCGTTTGGACTTGTGGGTCTGAATGATAGATTGCATCAGATCAATCACGAACTGAGGTTTCACTGTATAGGAGGGAGTGTGGTGTTTCCAGTTCCATAGGTCAGTGGTAATAAAGGGCTGATATATAAAAGTACATTGGCCTCCTAGAATTTGGCCATCTCGACTATAGTAGAGGGGTCCTCTCATTTCTCTTTGTGGCAATTGTAAGACTTCCTGGTCTTTGAGGGTATGGGGGCTACTAGCAGGGTTCTTTAGGTGCCTTTCCATTGAGGCATTGGGAGTTAACACCAATGACTCTGGAGTGGTTGCTGCCTGGAGCATTCCAGGTAGCCAAGGGGAAAAAGTGGAAGAGGCAGACCAGACTGAGATGAGCTGGTGTGGCCCCAGTTGCGCTATTCTCAGGGGGGTGCCAACGGCAAGGTAGGGCACAATGACACATAGGGTGGGGGTTTCTCTTCAGGTTCCGTGGCCAAAATGGGCAGCCTCAACTTTGGTCGGCCTTCTAAGAGTGCCATTGCTCGGGCCAACATCACTTTATGGCTTTCCTCTAAACAGACCTTTCTCTAGGACGGACGGGTGAGAACAATATTCTGCCAACAGTCTATGTAGGGGAACTGGTCAGGATGACCAGGGTCTCCCACAATAACCTTAAACATCTTATTAAGTAATCCTTTGTCTAGTGACCGCTACAAGGGGCAGCCCACCCCAAATGATGGTCAGTCTATTTCATAGAGTGTTCAGAGCGATAATTCCCTGAATATCCCTTTTTGAAATTCTTTGCCATGCACTCTAGGGGAGCAAGCTTGCTCTGTTTCCCACCCTTTTCCACCCACTAAAAGTCAATAATAATCACACACAAGATGGGAAGGAATGAGGAGGGCAAAAGGGACATGCTTCATTCTTTTCCAGCCGTACCCCTTACGAGTTATTTCAGACACCTCTTAGCAATGGGCAGGTTTGTATAAACCCCCAATCCAGACCAGCCCTGTTACAAAGTTGGGGCTACCTTCAGCTGTATGAGGTCACCACCAACTTAGGGCAGGACTCAACACTCACTTTGGCCCTTTGATTGGGTGGGAACCCTTCAGTTGTCTGTCTCATTCACATACAATCACACAACAACTCCACCCACTGCCCATCTCACTCACACACAATCACACAACAACTCCACCCACTGCCCAATGCCTTGGAGTCTAAGGTTTCACTTCAGGGCAGTGTTTCATTCCATTGCCTTTAACCCTTTAGTACAGGTATGGGACTACTAGCTGACTCCAGGAGTTGCTCAGGCTCCCCTTCTGTCTCTTAGGGACAGGGCTATCCAATCAAACTTGGTTCTTTACCACTCTGATGGGTATGCTCCCCAACTGACTCCTGGACCCCACTGGGTTCCACTGTGCTCCTGAGGTCTGTACCCCAGCATGCAGACAAGGCTAGTCCCCTACAGATCAAATGGTCCTCTGGCGCCAGGTGAGGTCACCTTTTCCAATGTTCTGGGGATCATACCCTGGTGACAAGGGAGATGACAACACTGTGTCTGCCTCTTAGTTCCTGGCCCATGCTTCAGAAATGTAGCAAGTACCTTCCAGAGAGAGAGACGTGACACCAAGACTATTTGCCAGGAAGCAGCTTTATTCGTGCTGGCACCGGATCAGTGGATTCATATGCAAAGGCTGAGCCCTGAATGCAGTGAGGTATAACATTATATAATACATTTTAGCTTTTTTGTCTCCCATACAAGGCAGCAAATTGGCATCTTTCATTTGATTGTATACCTTGTAACTGGGGGTGGCAATTAGTGTTACTTGTTACTTACTGATTGGTCTTACATACAAGGTCACTATTCTGATTAGATTCTGCCAAAAATTTTAAACATGTAGCCTGCCAAAGTAAAAGCCCAAGAAAAACAGTGAAAAGTCCGCCAAAAGGATTGCAAAACTAGGAAATAACTAGGGCAATAAACAACAGGTTCTGTGGGTTAATGCTAAAAGGGGACTGAAATAAGCTGCTGCTTTAGCATAACTCAGCAAAATAGACTATGTGAGGTTGAGTAATAAGAAGTAAAGCAACTTATCTATTAAAGTAAGAGAACAAAGAATAACATATTTGGGCCCCCTGCTTCATTACAAGAACCCTAAAAGAGCCTTGCCATGGTGATTACAAAATGGATAGAATGAGAAAAGCAAAGCACTGGAGACAGAATCCCAAGAACACAATCTGTTGGGATAAGTAGAGGCAGAAGGCAACATGGAACAGATTAGGAGGGGTCAGACAAAATTCTAGGCATTTCAGAGTCTGCCCTCTTTTTATTGTAATAAATGTTATTGATTACCCATCACATGCTAAACACCATTTCAGCTGCTCAGTATAAAGCAAGGAACAAAATCAATACAAATTCCTGCCTCGTGGAGCTTTATGCTAGTGGGAAAACAGAAAATATATAAAGCAAATAAGTAAGAAATACATGTCTGTACACTAAACAATGGTACTTCCCAAAAGAAAGTAAGCAGGAAATGGGAACAGGGAGAATGAGAATTGAATGCGTATAAGAAGTAGTCAGCAGAAGCCTTCCTGAGAAAGAGACAAAATGAAGGTGATCATTAATTGACCTTGAGGAGGACAGATTCAGTGTGTTGGTGACAGCAGGAGCAGGCTGCAGAGGGAATTAACCATAGAAGGAAGAGGAGATAACACAGGATCGATGTTTATAGTAACTAGACAAATGAATGGGTCCAAGAATTGATTTATTTAATGGGAAAAATTATGTTTCTTATTTTAGGGTTGACAGGGAAGTGATCCAGTAATCAGATTGTTTTAGTCTTTGCCTGTATCTGACAGAGTCCCACAACCCAGCAAGGCTCTACTTTAAGTGTTTTCGTCATAATGAGTGGGACATCTCAAGAAATCAAGAGACAGAAAGCAGTCAAAGAGTGCCAATTTGCTCTTTATCTTCTCAAAGACAATGCTTGTGTCTTTGTTGCCTTAATTTACACATGTAGGTTACAGAACCAAGGTGGATTTCCTTATGTGTTGCCTTAATTTACTCAGCTGTGTGACAACTAGAAAGATGATCAATTTGTAAATGCCTCAGTTATATCTTCTGTAAAATGAAAATACTAATAATAAAGTCTATGGGTCAGTTAAGGGAAGAAACAGGTCATTGTGATGCTCTTAAAATCATGCCCAGGACAAAATAGAACCTATTTAAGCATTTTTTAAATTGAATGTCTAAGATGTCCATGAGGGAAGTTTCTAAATGAAGTGGAGGATTGGCTTTGGACAGAGACAGTGTCACTGCTCTCCTGAGTGTAAAAAAGCAAGCACAGGGCATATTTCACCACTAGGATAAACTGGCAAGAGGTGTCTCAGTGGGAAGGAGAGACCAGAGGGTGCCCACACAGGATAAGTCAGAAGAGAGGAACTCAGAGCTGTGCTGAGACATCACAGCACAGATACTGCAGGCAAGGAGCCAGGGTTCAAACTCTAGGGTTCAAATCACTTATTGAGTGTGAGGCTTTGAAAATGGAATTTACCTCTGTAAACCCAACCTGTTTTTAATCAGTGTTGCCGAGAAATAAAAAAATTCTAAACTGTCCTTTTCAGCAAAATCATCAATTCATTTCTCAACGGTCTTTCTCTTCTTTGTCTGTAGGAGGTTGAAAGCAAGATTTGGGATTGAAACATGAGTCTTTCACTGCTGTGTACTAAGCAGGAAGAATAGTATTTTTCTTTGATTGAATCTTTTAAAGCTTTGAATAGGAGTAGGTGAGTTTACAAAGTTTTGTTTGTGCAATGCAAAGCACAAGAAGCTTTTAGAGGCAAAATACACATAGAGCAAAGACATCTCCATTAGATGATAGCAGAAAATAAATGATTTTCAAAACCATGGAGTAATCTGAAGTGATGGGTAAAAATACCTCAAACCCTGTGTTTCAACTACAGTGCCACATATTATTCTGATGCAGCTCTTGCATGGATTACTCACTGAAAACAGAGCATGATAATCAAACACAATTAAATCTTACAGATGATTAGTGAGAGTGAGACTGAAATTCTGTATAGTGCAACTCTGTGGTATCATTGGAATGTTAAATGTGGCTAATACAAGAGTAATCACATATACAGCATGGAATACCATGCAGCCATAAAACAGAATGAAATCATGCCCTTTGTTCCAACATGGGTATAACTGGAGATCATCATCCTAAGTAAACTGACTCAGAAACAGAAAATTAAATACCCACGTTCTCACTCATATGTGGGAGGTAAACAGCCACAAAGATGGAAATGATAGACACTGGGGTCACCAATAAGGAGGGCAAGCATGAGGGGGGATCGGGTTCAGCACCTACCCATGGGACACAATGTTCACTAGCTGGGAAATGGGCCACCTGAGACCCAATCCCCACCACTACACAGTATGTCCATGTAACGAATACGCATGTGTACTCCCCGAATCTAAAATAAAAATTAAAAAAAATTTAAAAAGCAATAGATAATTGAAAAAGAGTCATCAAGAGGCAAACCTTCAAGGTTTTAAATTGTTTGTGGCAAAGACCTTTGCTGTTTCTCCAATGTCCCGCAGGGGACAGCCAGAAAACGTGTGGGAAAGGAGGCGGGAGGAGGAGACCCCACCGCAGACCCTCTGGGAGAGGCCGGACGTGGGTCCCTCCGCCTGGGACGGGAGAAGGGGCTTCTTCGGCGCCCCTTCCGCAGACCAGGGTGGGATACACTCCTCTGTGTCCCGCGCCGGGCTCTGACTGCAGCCCTGGAGAAACGCCCGAGGAGGAGCAGCGCCTTCTGGGGACACGGGGCTGCGCGGTCGCTGTCGCCTCGTTTCCGCCTCTGAACCCCACGGAGTCCGAGCCTCCAGGAGCAAAGTGCTCAGGGGTTCCCACGGCATCCGCCCCCCCCGCCCCCCGCCCTTCCCACTGACTTCATCACCCGCCGGCGTGGAGTCTACACCTGCCAGGCTGGAGTCTTGCACCCCTCCCCCCACGTGGAGCCTGCGTTTGGAAATCCACCTTGGTTCTGTAACCTACAAAAGCAGGAAAAGGCAAAGCTTGGGAGCGAACTCACCTCGGGGCGCTGCTGCCAGGGCATGAGTTCAGCTGCTCTCCTCCTGAGTCTGGCTCCTGGGAAACCGACTGGTCTTCTCAGGGGCTAAAGGCAAACTGGATATTACCAACACTTAGTTAAGAATCTGGGCGTAGGGAACCGAAAGCGAAAGGACATGCTCTATTGAGGGAGGTTAACTGTTGGCGTTTTCCCTGTTTAACTGGGACTGGAACCCAGAGAAGTCAGGACAAAAGAAAAAAAAAATTGCTGGTTCCTCTACAACAGACTCCTGAAACCCAGACTTGTACCTCTCCACGCTTGACATAAAAGTTTCTTTTGCCTCCAAAATAAAATAGATCAGCAATGTAGAATATCAATGAATATAGAATGTCAATGTAGACAGTCCTTGTAGATTCAGAGTGTTCCATCTGCTCATTGGAAGTAATTTTGTCAAGGGAGAAGTTTGGGTTTTTGTTTGGTTTTATATGTATTTTTTTTACATGCACATAGGTTTTTGTTTATCTTTCTTTTAAAGTTTTTTTTTTCCCCAATAGGCATACAATATGTATATGTTTATATCTCCTTATATCAGTGTTCAGATGTAAATGATGGGAAGTATACTCGTCTCCTCTTTTTAAAAATTTTTTATTATAAAGATGTGGAGTGCATTTCAGGGTTAAGTCTATAACATTGATCATGCAGGTACCCTTGTTGATGAGGTATGTACCTTCCTTCCCTAGCAGTTTCCCTAAAAAATACAGTCGTGTTATTGAAATGAGACTTTTGGAGGGCAGCAGGATCACGGGGCCGTTTAAAGCATAATTCATACTTAAGAATCTACCTGGGATAGCAAGATAAACTTCCTCAAATCCTATAGTGGCTGCTTAGTTTATCAACAGAATTTGGAAAAGCCTCTATTTGAAATAAATGTGTTATGGCCAGATTCAACCATCAACTGCTTTCCTTGTGGTCAAATTGAGAGGCAGAAAGCTAGGAAAAGTAAGCAGTTTTATTTTGATACCATGGGATCAGGGATCAGGTTGTGTATCCACCAAAACCCTGTTCATTTAAGAAGAGTTTTCATCCAGTATTTATAATAAAACATACAGTTACTTACGTTTTTCTCGCTATTAATAATGACTACATGTCTTATAACCATTACTGTTTCTTTCTTAACGCTTAGACCCAAACAGTTACTGACACAAACCGGTGCTTGGATTACATCGATATTGCTATTCTTCTTCTTTTTTAAAATTTTTAAAATTTTTAAAATTTTTTAATTTAATCAATATTTTTTATTATGATATTGTGGGGTACAGTTAAGGGTTAGGTATACACATATGCTTCGTTCAGGTACCCTTGTTGATAGGAGGTGTTTCCCCGTTTTTGTTTTTGTTTTTGAGTTGAAGTCTCACTCTGTCGCCCAGACTGGAGTGTAATGGCCACTCCTGGCCACTGCAGCCTGGACCTGCCGGGCTCCAGCGATCCTTCCGCCTCAGCCTTCCAAGTAGCTGGAACTACAGGAGTGCGCTACCATGCCCGGCTAATTTTTTGATTTATTGTAGAGATGAGGTCTCGCCTAGGTGGGTCTCGAACCCGCGGGCACAGGCAATCCACTCACCTATTCTTCTAAGTTACAATTACCTGGAACAATTTGGAGCTGCGTACCTTCTACTTGGTTATGGTATTTACTTATTTATTTATTTTTTTAGAGTTGGAGCCTTACTCTACCACTCAGGCTGGAGTGCAGGAGCACACTCGCGGCCACCACAGTCTCTATCTGCTGGGCTTAGGCGATCCTTCCACATCAGCTTTCTGAGTAGCTGGAACTACTGATGCACACCACCACACCTGGCTAGTTTTTGTCATGTATTGTAAAGATGAGGTCTCACCAAGTTGCCCAGGTTGGGCTTAGGCATTCCACTGGGCTCAGGCATTCCACTCGTCCTTGATCTCCCAAAATGCTGGTATTGCAGACTGAGCCACTGTGCCCAGTCCTGCAGTTTTTTGTTTTTTTTTTAATGTTTATTCCAGGGGTTCTGATTCACAAGGCTTAATTAAATATTATATATAAAATCAAGATAAAGACATAAAAGAAAGTAGTTGCCATGTAGAGACTAAGGGAACAGATACATTTCTAAGTTTTAGAAAGTTTCAGCAGAGTCCATTTCTTTTCTAGGTCCTGCAGAGGCTTTTTCAGGGACTATGCAACTATTTGTGTGTGTCTCCTGCTTACTGGGGGCTCAGTGCAGATGCTCGTGTTTCCTTTGGTACCAGCAACCGTTACGGGATCCAAGGACAGTGAATCGGGAACAAGAAAAATATTCACTTTTAAATTCAAACATCTATGTTTAGCCTAACTCAACTTAATACAAGTTTCTAAGTCTTTTCTAAATGACTGTTTAATATAACCATAATGGCCTCTTTTCAGCTGTAACAAATGGTTAATGACTCCTCAGTTATTCCTGATTCCGCCTAGATCTTATTTGTTTAAATTTTTCTGATTCAACATTTTCACATTATGATGTCCAAAATTTTAGGCACTTTTCCTTAAAAAGGTAAAAGTAGTGGTGCTGATTTTGAGCCAAAACTTGACATGGATTTCCTGTAAGTAATGTTGAAAGTGAAAGTAAAGCTAAGTCTAATTTAAAATAGGACTAATAATAAGAAATCAGCTGCTTTATCTTCTGATCTTTATTATTTCCACTTTTTATATCAGGAAGCTCCTCTCTCAAAAGTAAAAAGAAGAAAGATAAGTACAGGGACGATTGAATCCTGGTAAATGTTGGGTATGAGACAACTGAATTCCACCAATGACACTCCTTTCCAGTTAATCTGATGTTACTGACTTTAGTTAATCATGGAAATGTTAATCAAGAAGAAATTTAACTCACAGTATGTATGCTATATATATGATAAGTATTATTATTGAACTTATGAGAAAATATGCAATAAGTCTTTGTTGTGTAGATAAAAACCTGAAAGCTTTTGCTCAGTAACATCCCCCAAAATTACTACTTCACGCTCAGATTTTAAAAGTATGAATTTTTGATTATTCTTTTTTTTATGATCACAGATGCATCCATATACTCATAAAATTAAAGTAGCTTTTATTGTGATTTAAAAAATCCTTTAGTTTAACATTTTTGTATTCTCCATATCGAATTTGACTCTTCTTGTTTATATATGTGCTGAATCGTTATTCAAAAAGCAACATCTATATGTTTTTGTATCTTGTGGTTTGACTTGCAATTCATTCACAAAATATATCAGATTAAAATGTTACTTAAAATTGTGTGTGTTACTGGCTTGCTAGTTTTCCAATATACTAGAGAAAATAATAGAGTTGCAGATTTTTTTATCCTATTGAGCAAAACAAAGAGACAGGAAGTTATGGAAGTAGTAGGTTATACTGGGGCAAGTGATTAAATTATCTGTTTTTTATTTGATACAGTTCAGAATAAGCAGTATTTGTGCATGCCTGTGTGTGTGTGTGTGTGTGTGTGTGTGTGTGTGTGTGTGTGTGTGTGTGTGAATGTTTACAAATTCATTGTAATCTACCTTCTGGAGGTGGTGATAAGCATACGAATGGCCCAATCTTGAATGATTCCCTCAAGACAGAGGTATTCTATTCTTTGTCAACATGGAATTCTTGTCTACTGATATGTGGATGGTAGAACTAATACCATCATTGTGATTAGCTAGAAAATAAGCAATACCCTTGCATGAAGTATCTTTGTCAGTTTAAGCTTCTATTTAAAAATGACAAACTGTGTAGCTTATAAACAATAGTCAACACATGACCAAAACCTGAGGTATCTGTGGCCCTGCTTCAGCCACTGAAAAGGCTGGCTGATCAACGCATGGCAGAAGCTTGAGGAGGAAACTGCAACCAGAATACAGATAAACTTTATTCTCTAAAACTAGTACTTAATGTACTGCTGTTCCTTGTCTCTATGCTATTGCCTTCACTTTAGTCTTTGCTATAGGATTAGCAAAAGTTACACCAGCAGACTGGACATGTGGTAAAAGGTTTTTACTAGTACTCTTCTTCCTCCTATAAATAGGATGTTTCACCTTTGGGAGGCTGAGGTGAGTGGATCGCCTGAGCCCGCAGGTTCGAGACCCACCCTGGGCAACTTGGCGAGCCCTCATCTCTACAATAAATCAAAATGAGCTGGGCATGGTAGTGCACGCCTGTAGTTCTAGCTACTTGGAAGTCTGAGGCAGAAGGATCACCAGAGCCCAGCAGGTTGAGGCTGCGGTGGCCGGGAGCGGCCACTGCACTCCAGTCTGGGTGACAGAATGAGACTCCAACTCAAAAAAATATATATATATATATATATGATGTTTCATTTTTTTTGGTTGCTTCTGATTTGGGCCTCCTTTACAAACCCGACCCGTTACCCACCTTGTGTATAGGAGCTGCGATCCTTCCCGGAAACTTGTTTACCTTGCATAGCTCCACTGCTCATAAGGTCTGTCTCTAAATTCATTAAAAATATGGTCAAACAGAAAATGGCAGCTCATATAAAAATCTTAAATCAAAATGATGCTCTTTAGCCCTAAGGGGGCCAAGCAGCAAAGGGGGGAATGTGGTAGTGGGCTTTTAGAAAACGTTTCAAACATGTATCACAATTAAAACGCTCCAGTTTGTTAAGGTAAATGCTGTGCTCAGTGCCTGCAGCTAAAACTGCAGTCTTGTGCTACGGTTACAAAAGGCACAAAACATTCCACCCTGAGAAGGCCCTTCCCCCAGAGCCAGTGTAAAATATTTATAAGCTGAGACCTGACTGTGATCAGGGCTCAGGCTCTGTGACTGGAGTCCACTGGGTTGAACGCCGGTGTTCCAGAAATAAACACAGCTTCCTGCTTACAGTCTCGGTGTCATAGTCTCTCTGATTTGTTTTCCTGCAACACACCAAACTGCTCAATACCATACCCAAAGGGATTTAAACTGTACACCAGTATGAAAAGTTGATCACTTCTTGCTGTGACCTACTGCTGCTAAGAACGTCAGAACAATACTTCTCATAATGGTGATGCTCTTGCTATTAGGTCAAGACAACGAGCAGATAGAAAAAGAGAGATAGGAGACGGGCGGCTCAACAGCAGCACAGGATTATGCTAAGGTGGAGGAACTGCAGAAGGGACTCCTGAAAACTGAAGCCCGAACCACTTACAGACTAAGGGCAATTTATAGGGATTTGGGAAAGGGGTGCTTGTTAGTTGGTTGCTGGGGATGCGGGTAGTTAAGGAAGAGCCCTGTTGTAGCTACCTGCTGTTTACCAGGTGTACTCAATGGTCGGTACTCAGATAGTAGGTTTCCATCCCAGTTTGTGTTAGCAAAATGGCAGGGACTATCTACAATGGTGTTTCTAAGGGTAACACTTAACTCTCTAAATATTCTTTGCTTATATCCTGCTTTCTCTTGAAAGAAGAATGCTGCAGTTGAAATTTCATAATCAGTAGCTTCTGTGGGTAACTTGATGAAATGCTGGATATGTCAAGTCAAATCCAAATCTTTTTATGAACCAAGAGATTCTTTCTTGCAAATAGTGAATAACTTTGAACACATCCCTAATACAAGTTTTTGCTCAAATTGTACCAATGATCCCTTTTTACAGAGTTATCACCCTCAGCTTTAGTTTAACCCAGTCATGGAATACTGAATAAAAAAATCACCAACCTAACTACATATGTAGAACAGACTCAATGCCTACAGTAAATTTTACCCCCTACCATATGGTTGTTTAATATGTTTAATGGGGTCTTGGTTTAGAAAAGCTTTCCAAAATTGACTTGTTATGCTCTTCCTGGTTCTCATTTGTATTAGTTTATTTAAACTTTATACTTGCTGCCCATCCAACTTCTGCAGAAATGACACTACTAACAGAACAATCCTGGCCAAGCACTTGAAAAGGCATATTTCCAACATATGCAAAACTGACAAAATGGAAGTTAAAAATGAAATCCAGGCAGACTTAGACTGAAAGCTACTCCTTCCAAACTTTCTAGTTGGCCAAATGTGGCTAAAACAGTTTTGAAACTGATTTCCAATCTCTAGTCATTTCCCCCTGACTTGAGACAACACCAAACAAGTCAAGTTTCTTCAACACTGAGAAACACATAAAACATAACCAAAGGATGGCTAGCTCACAATGAGTTCTGAGAAATATCTTGATCTAGGAGGAAATGTTCTGAAAGCTGTCAGAATCAAAATGGAGTCACTCATGCCAAACCCTAACAAAATAGAAACAGGAGGCCATAAAGGAAGTGTTTTCATGCATACTTACCAGCATACATACCTGTGAACTGCCATCAAAGACACAGTCATCTACAACCTTGCAAATAGGCCACTTCAATATTTCCAGCAACAGTCAGTCCTAACCACAACCTTACAAGTGGCATTACCCGCTGCAATCAGGGGTCCTACAATCAGGGTCACATTCATAAAGCCCTCTCAAGCAAAACTCAATACATATGTTACCACCTACAATAAGCTCCTATAAACCAATGAAATTTTTAAGTAAGCAACTTTCATGTACTTCTTCTTTTTGCCTTTAAAAGTTTCTCTTTCCATTGTTTCTCCTTGTTTGAGGCCTTCAAATTTGTTCTGGAACTAAGCCATCAGTTCTTCTGGGTCTCCAATTTGCCCACTTACCCACCGACTCACCCAGAGCAACTTCCAGTCTCCCAAGCTCCATCCATGGTAAGGATCCCATGTAAGTGTACCATTTTTTCTCTTTTATACTGTATTTGTTACTATAACTTTTCTGTTTAGATACAAAAATACTTTGACACTTTGTTATAATTGCCAGTGGTATTCAGTACAGTAACATGCTGTAGAGGTTTGTAATCCATGCCATCTAGGTTTGTATAAGTACACTCTGCATTGTTGGCACAATGATAAAATCACCAAATGACACATTTCTCAAAAAAAAAAAAAGGTTCTCACTGCCTCAACCTCCACAGATGAGCTTCAGATTAGTCATAGCATGCATATCCAGAATTTGAAAATCCTCTGTTTATTCCCCAATAAACCAATTTCTTGGGAAAGCAACTATCTGTGGTTACTTTAAGTTGATAGAAGACCTCAAGCTATCTTAGTCCAATCACTCATTTTCTGAATGATGAAGCTGAAACCCAGAACTGGTAACTGGTGGGCAGTTAGACATACATAACATACTACACTTTAACATCAACCTCCTGTTTCATAGCCTGGTACTCCATAAACCACACTGATGCCTGGCACTGAACAGCTGTCTCATGTAAAAGAGATGAAAGAAATTACAAACAATATTGAGCTTAGTTACAAAAAATAAATTAGAATATCCAATACAGACTTAATAAACATTCATCTAATCTTAAAATTCAGTGAAAGCTTGCTGTTACTACATGACTATTTTAGCAAGTGTTATTATAATTGATTGCTATTTAAATTAACTTAAAATAGTAGGGCTTGGTGGCTCAGCCTGTAATCCCGCGCCTTTGGGAGGCTGAGGTGAGTGGATTGCCTGAGACCGTGGGTTTGAGACCCGCCTGGGCAGCGAGACCTCATCTCTACAATAAATCAAAAAATCAGCCGGGCGTGGTCACGCATGCCTGTAATTCTGGCTACTCGGAAGGCTGAGGCGGAAGGATCACCGGAGCCCAGCAGGGGAGGCTGCGGTGGCTGGGAGTGGCCACTGCAGTCCAGTCTGGGCGACAGAGTGAGACTCAAACTCAAAGAAAAATGAATAAAAAAATAAATTAATTAATTAATTAACTTAAAATACCTTGTTTTATCCAGTGAGGCATTTATTTTAAATGTGGAAAAAAGTAAAGTGGGAAGGAAGAGTGAATTGACTCCAATTCTTCAAGTTGATGTAAGGAGTTTATTGATGGAGTGAAAGCTTTCAATATTCATCCCCCACTCTAACTTTCTCTCCTCAGTTTCCAGAATGACTAGACAGTGGGGACTCATCCAAGCTCTGCTGGTGCCACTCACCCTTGTTCTTCCCAGTCAGTTTTTCATCAGGTAGGATTTGCCTGTGTAGTGGAGGCCCACAATAGCCACATGCACCACAGGCTCTGTAATGGCAGACAGGATCTCCAAAGTTTCCTGATTAACTCTCAGTTGGCCTTCAGTGCTCTCAATGAGGCACACTGGGCCAGGTTTGTGGCTCTCTGAGGCCCATGTCCGGTAGTTTCCTTGTCTGCTAGGAAAAAAAAAAAGAATGGAAAACAATTTCTGGACAGTTAGCTAACCTTAACTTTACAATAGAGTTGGAATTTTTGTTTTGTATCCATCAACATTGTTCCTTGGAGTTTTTTTTTTTTTTTTTGAGTTGGAGTCTCACTCCATCACCCAG
>NW_007260458.1:0-2284 GCF_000164805.1 Carlito syrichta | reverse complement strand
TCACCTCAGCCTCCCAAAGGCGCGGGATTACAGGCTGAGCCACCGAGCCTGGCTGAGCTGTTTGGGTTTTTTTTGCGTCCGAGTCTCATTCTGTCACTCAGGCTGGGGTGCAGTGGCATGCTTACAGTCACCCCAGTGTCGACCTGCTGGGCTCAGGTGATCCTTCTGCCTGAGCCTTCCAAGTAGCTGAAACTACAGGAGCATGCTACCATGCCTGGCTAATTTTTGGTATGTTGTAGAGACCACGTCTCACCAAGTTGCCCAGGCTGGTCTCGAACTCCTGGGTTCAGGCCATCCTCTCGCCTCAGTCTCCCAAAGTGCTGGGATTACAGGCTTGAGCCACCATGCCCGGCCTGTTCCTTGGACATCTTAAGAAGGCCTGTGACCCTTTAAGGCTGTTCTATAGATTGGTCAACTGGCTCTATTTAAAAATCACTTCATTTTGAAAGAGACTACAGAACAATGCACCATAGGTATGGATAATTATCATGTACCATTTTCCCAGCATCCCCTAATATGAGTGGCTTACATCACCATAGAACAATAACTGAAGCCAAGAATTTAATACTGATACAGTTCTATTAACTAATCTGCACATCTTAGTCATAATTCACTTGTTTCCACTAAGGTCCTCCTTCTGCTTGACTGTCCAATCCAGTATCTCTCACTGGTTTTAGTCACTATCATTGTATTTTCTTTGTCTCTTCTCATTTTTAGGTTTGCAGAATAGCCCTCAGTTTGGGTTTTTCTGATGTTTCCTCACTGTTAGGTTGTAGTTATGCATTTTTGGCAAGTGTGTCACAGAAGTGATGTTCTTCCTCTCTCAGTGTCTCATATAAAGATATGGTGACATGACTCATTGTGATACTATGCTCTTAACTTTGATCACTTGGTTAAGGTACAGTCTGACAAAATTCCTTACCATGAAGTACTGTGAGTGTTATATACCATTTTCTCACTACAGAGTACCACTTAGGGAGACACATATAGTCTCATCATACTTTCATATTTGTTTCAGCCATAATTTTTAGTACCCATTGATGTTTTTTTCTGTGGTGTTTGACTACCAAGGTTTTCTATTTTAATTATTCCTTCTATAATCACTAATTGGAATCCTACCAAGAGTAACAGCTGCCCCTTTTCCTTTATTTTGTTTACTGATTCAATATTCAACCATTTATGGTATTTAAACACCAAGATATAATAACTCTAGGTATATTTTAAGCATGTTATTTCCAGACTATCTTGAGGGCAAAGTTAAGAAATACATATATGTATACCAGCACATGCATCCACACATATACGTGTATTCTGTAGCTACACATTTTCTATATATAAACTTGAGATTCTGCTGATATTTTTAATTTCAATCCAATGCATTTAAGCTTATTTAAGTTTTTCAACTTTCTTTTTAAATGTTTTTTCTCTAAGTATGATAGACCTGGTTTCATAATTCATAATAAAAGTATTACTTCTATGCTCAATACTAACATATACATATAATAGATTCAAAATGCTAATCAATAACTGTGAAAAATAAATGTACTTAATACAGAAAATAACTAGTGCATGATTTTTTTTGCCTCTAACCTTATGTATATGCTCAGAACACTAAATTCCAAAGTTGCTTATTAGTTTCTTTCTTTCTCCACACTCGTCAATATTGTTAAATTATTCATTTGTAATACAGTTAGGTTCATTGGTTATTGTGTGTGTTCTATTTTGGCATTTCTCACATCTTGGGATATTGGTTGATTTTAAGTATTTTTTTTTGAGTTTGTGAAACATCATGGTTCTACAAGTCAGAGCTTTTCTAAAAGCTGAAGTCAGAAAAGTGTCACTTTTCCTTCAACTTACCCCATTCCTGCTGTCTTGCTATCCTTTTTACCTCATTCCCACCCATTCTCTTTAAATGCCCAATGTTGTTAGTTTCTGGTTTATCCTTCTTAGATTTTCTTTCCATAAATGAATAGGTGCACATATATTTTCTTTTTTTTTAACTTTTAAATTTTTTATTTTAAAATTGTAGGGTACAATTCAGGGTTAGGTATACAAATATTCATTATGCGGATACCCTTTTTGATAAGTGTGGCCCCCCCTTCTACAGGTAGTTTCCCACTATTGCCAATCCCACCTCCCCAACCCCTTCCCCCACAGTTTCCTGCTATGATCAATCCTTTTTTTTTCTTTTTTTTTAATCAATATTTTTTATTATGATTTTGTGGGGTGCAGTTAAGGGTTAGGTGTACAATTACGTTTCATTCAGGCACCCTGTTGATAAGAG
>NW_007260457.1:2695-14693 GCF_000164805.1 Carlito syrichta | reverse complement strand
AGCATGGGCAACCTAGTGAGGAAAGAAAAGAAAGAAAGAAAGTCAGAAAGAAAGAAAGAAAGAAAGAATGAAAGAAAGAAAGAAAGATGGAAGAAAAGTAAGAAGAAAGGAATGAAGGAAGGAAGAAGAAAGAAAAAGGAAGGGAAAGAAAGAAATCCATTTTCCTGCAATCCTTCTGCCCTCTGTCCTTCCCCAGACCCCCCGACATGTGAGGGTCCCCCAAACTCGGCACATTCAAGACCCAAGCCCCCTAATGCTGCCCCCACTTTGGTATGGGAGTTCCCGAGCCTCCCTTTCACGGTTCCTGCCAGCTCACCTCTCTGAGGTGAGAAATGTGACACAGGCAGGCCCTCCGACTCGGCAACGAGTACCTTCTGTAAAGAAATGCTGGGGAAACATCTCTCACCCAGGGACATCTCTTCGCCCCCAGACACATTTTCTCTGGCTCTAAAGTCAGTCCCCATTTCAATACACCACGCACAGTTGAGAATCTGTGTATGATTCTGATGTTCTTGGAGACAGGGTCTGGCCCTGTGACCAAGGCTGGGTCCCATGACCACGACCGTTGCTCTCTGTCAGCTTCAAAATTGCAGACTCCAGGGATCTTCCCATATCAGTGGTCAGGATGATGGGCACCATGACCCCAGACAACATGTTTGGATAGGTGCAGAGATGGGTTCTCCCTGCATGAGCCAGGCTGACCTTGAACTCCTGGGCTCCAGTCATCCTCCTGCATAGTCCTCCGAGAATGCTGGGAATCCAGGCGTGGACCACCACATCCGGTCTTCTGGTTCATGTTCATGAAGGATCGAGCCCGGGCTTGGGAACTCAGCCTCATCATCATAGTGAATTGGGGGCCAAAGTCAGCGGCAGGCCCAAGCCACCGGGTCCGAGACACACCTGGGCAACTTGGCGGGAACTCGTCTCCCCCTCCATCCCAAATGGGCCCTGGTCTCCCCTCCCCTGCGTGGTGGCGTACTTCTGTTGTTCTGGCTCCTTGGAAGGTTGAGGGGGAAGGCTCACTGGAGCCTCCAGGAACAAGCCATTGCCTTTCAACTTGGGTAATGGAGTGAACTCAGAATAAAAAAAGATCGGAAGAAAAGTAGAGCAAACATTTGTGTATGTAGTTGGGATCATCTAAAATAGACAGAGATATTTGGGGAAGGAGACCTCATTCTTGGGCTTAGAGTTCCTGAAAGATGGTAAATCAGCAGACAATTGGTCTGTGGCTTTGGGAACATGGGAGGGGACCACTGAGCCCAGGAGTGCAGACCAGACTGGGTCACATAGTGAGACCTCGTCACTCCCTGGAACACAAACAATGCATTCATGCATGCTGGCACCTGCCGTACCAGCTACACAGGATGCGGTGGCCTCCATCCCAGGGTGTGTTTTTGCATTGCCCTTGCTGACAGCATGTGCGAGTCCAGACAAGGCACAGTGGCTCACAGCCATTATACCTGTGCCCTGGGAAGTCAAGGCAGGTGGCTGCCTGAGCTCAGGGGTCAGAAACCAGGATGGGCAATGTGGCCAGAACTAGTCTCGGTGAGAGTTTCCCAAAATCGAATCAGGCATGGCGGCCCCTGGAGGCTCAGCTGCTCATGGGCCAAGGAGGGAGGACCACCTGAGTCTCTCAAGTCAAGGCTCCAGGAGCCACAGTCGTGCCACCACACCCCAGTCCAACTGATGGAGACTGCAATGACAAAAAACAACCTCCCAACCTGCATCACGATGGGCGTCCATGGCTCCCCAGGGAAACGTCCGTGTGGATGGGGGATGATGGAGTGAATGGGAGAGAAAGGGGCCCTCCCCACACCCTAAATTGGCAGATTGGGCGACTGGAATATGGATTTGTCCCAGTGTTGCCAGACTGCCTTGATTGCTCTGTGCCTGAAGGCCACCCTAGCTCATGACCGTCTCATCTGTGAGCTTATATGCTTCTTTGCCATTGGGCACAATGTGGAGGTGGAGGCAGGCCTTCTGGGAAGGAGTGGCCGAAGGCATGGGTTGGACATGCCAGGTGGCCCCCTTTGAAACCTCACTCGAATGACAGGCAGGAAAGTGCCTTTTCCTCTCCCATACTTGAGGATGACTCCTCGCACTGTTTGGCAGGGGTGGTGGTGGTGTTGGTGGTGGTGATTATTATTTCAAGTCGGAATCCCACTTTGTTGCCCAGGCTGAAGCACAGGGGCATGCTAATGGCTACCACGAACTCCAACTGCTGTGATCAGGGGATCCTCCTGCCTCGGTCCCCTGAGTGTCTGGGACCACAGACCTGTGCCACCACACCTGGATAATATTTGGATTCATCTTTGGTGGCCGAGATGAGGCCTCGCCCAGTGTCATAGTCTGGTCTCAAACCCACAGCCTCAGGTCATCCACTCGCATTGGCCTCCGAAAGGCCAGGATGCAAGGCTGAGCACTAGAGCCCAGCCTGTGGTTGTCGTGGTGATGGTTGGTATTATTATTCTGAGTCATAGTCCTGCTCTGTCACCCAGGCCAGAGCACAGAGGCCTGGTCTCAGCCACTGTGGCCTCCATCATCTGGGCTCTGGTGATCCTCCCGCCATGACCTCCAGAGTGGCCAGAACGATAGGCATGTGCCACCACACTCAGCTCATTTTGTTGGTTTCTTGTAGAGACTAAGTCTCGCCAACTACCTGGGCTTGTCTCAATCCCTGGGACTCAGGCAGTCTTCTCACCTCCGTCTCCCAAAATGCCAGTGTGACAGGCCTGAATCCCCACGCCTGAACTTCACACTTCTCTGAGGGACCCACCATGAGGCATTCTCCCTTCAGATGACCAGGGACCCACAGAAGGTAGACGGAATCACCCGCTGAGCCCACCTGAGTGAGCTCCTTGCTCAGAGGTGTGTCTCTGCCAGGACACCCACAACTCAGCTTGCCTCGTTCCCCAGGATGGACCCGCTCGCTTCTCCCAGGGACCACCTCAGGGAAAAGGAGGGCATGACTCTCAAACCATCAGTGGTGGTGGGGCTGGCTGGGAGACTCACGCTTGTATCCTCTGCACCCAGGGAGGCCGAGATGGGAAGATGGCCAAAGCCCGGGTGCTTAGACCATGCTGGACACCAGAGCAAACCCCCCACCTCGACCCCAAGCAAAACCCAAAATATCTTAGGTGAAGGCAGGACTCGGCAGACGGATCACCTCAAGCCCAGAGTTCTAACCAGGCAGGAAGACCAGGATGTCAATCAAATGGAAAGCCTGTTATTGCAGCAGTTTGGGAGGCTGAGGCCAAGAGGAAGGCTTGAGTTGGGTGGTTGTAGAGCAGCCAGGACTACCTAGTGAGAAAACTAAAGAGAGAGAGTGAGAGAGAGGAAAATAAATAAACAAATATAGAAAGAAAGAAAGAAAGAAAGAAAGAAAGAAAGAGATTCTAAGTCTACAAAGAAATACAACCACCTGCAAACCTTCTGCTCTCAGTCCTTCCTCCCTGCCAACCCCACATAGGAGAGTTCCCCAAGCTCAGCACCTTCCAACACCCACAAACTCCTGGTGGCTGCCCCTACTTTGGTGCAGGAGTTCCAGAGGCTCTCTGGCCAGGTTTCTGCCAGCTCTCCCCTCCTACGTGAGATATGTGTCCCAGGTAGTCTAGCACTCCGACTCGGCAATGAGGACCTAATGCCAAGAAAGGCCAGGGACACATCCCTCACCTGGGGACATTTCTTCCACCCAAGTCCCAATTTTTCTGGCTCTAAAGCCAGTCACCCTTTGGACAGCCCATGCACTGTTGAGAAATTGTGTACCATTCTGATAATTTTGGAGACAAAGTCTGACTCTGTGGCCCAGACTGCAGCCCGAGGACATGACCCTCATTCACCACCAGCCTCGAAATCACAGGCTCTCATGGTCCTCTTGCCAAAGCCTCTGGAGTGTCCGGGTGATGGGCACCACAACCTCAGACCCCCTGTTTGGATGCTTGTGGAGACGGGTTCTCCCTGCATGGTCTAGGCTGGCCTTGAGCTCCTCTGCTACAGCCACCTCCCGATTCAGCCTCACAGAGTGCTGGGATTCCAGGCATGGGTCACCACGCCCAACCTTCTGATTCATTTTTGACAAAGGAACAAGGCCAGGATTGGGGGCTCAACCTTTTCATGCCAACATTTTGGGGTGCCAAGGCCAGTGGCTGGCCCTAGCCAGTGGGTCCGAGACACACCTGGACAATTCAGTGAGATCTCATCTATACCCTCCATCCCAAATGAACCAGGCATCATGGTGCATGCCTGTCGTTCGGACTTCTTGGAAGGCCTGTGGGGGATAGCTCACTGGAGCCCAGTGGGCTGAGGTTGCATGGGCCGGGAACGAGCTACTGCCCTCCAGCCTGGGGAGGAGTTAGACTCTGACTCAAACAATGAAAAATAAAAAGGAAAGAAAAGAAGAGCATTCATTTGTGTATGGAGTTGGGATCATTGTAAACAGAGATCATTGGGGAAGGAGGCTGCGGCCTTGGTCGTAGAGTTCCCGAAAGATGGTCATTCGGCAGACAATCGGGCTGTGGTTGTGGGATGCCCTGGCGGGGGACTGCTGAAGCCCAGGACTTCGAGTCCAGTCTGGGTCATGTAGCGAGACCTAATTTCTCCCCAGAATGCAAACACTCGAGTCACGTGTGGTGGTGCCCACGGTCCCAGCTACACAGGTTGTGGTGGCCTCCACCCAGGGTGTGCCTTAGTGTCACCCTCACTGACAGCACGTGTGAGTCCAGGCCGGGCACCGGCCATCACACATGCACCCTGGGAGGCTACCTGAGCCCTGGGGTCGGAGATCAAATTGGTGACATGGCCAGATATAGTGTCGGTGAGAAGTCACCAAAATCGTGTCAGGTGTGGTGGCCCACAGAGTTCTGGCTGCTCTTGGGCCAAGGCAGGAGGACCACCTGAGACCCTCAGGTTGAGGCCCCAGGAGCCACCACTCTGCTGCCACACCCCAGCCCCACCAACACAGACTCTGGCAAAAAAGGGCACCTCCCACATGAGTCACGACGTGCGTCCATGGCTTCCCAGGGAAACTTCTGCATGGGCAGGGGACGATCTAGTGATTAGGAGATGAACGGGCCCTCCCTCCACCCAAAGTTGACAGATCAGGTGAATGGAACCTTGGCTGGCCCTGGCATTGCCAGACTGCCTTGATCGCTCTGCACCCGATGACTGCCTTAGACCATGGCCCCCTGTTCCATGACCTCACACACGTCTTTACCGTGGGGCACAAGAGGCAAGCCTTCTGGGGCTCATGATTGAAGGCATGGGACGGACATGCCTGGTGGCCACCTTTAAAACTTCCCATGAATGACAGGCAGGAAAGTGCCTTTTCCTCTCTCATCCCTGAGGGTGACTCCTCACGCTGGGTGGCAAGGATCATGGTGGTGGTGGTGACCGTGATTTTTACTATTTGGAGTCAGAATCCTGTTCTGTCACAGGCTGGAGTGCAGGGACATGCTCACGGCCACCATGGGCTCCAACTGATGGGCTCAGGCAGTCCTCTCATATCGGCGCCCCGAGTGTCTGAATCCACAGTCTTGCACCACCATGCTCAGTTAATCCTTTGATTCATTTTTGATGACCCAGACAAGGTCTCGCCCAGTGTCCTGGGCTGGTCTCGAAACCACAGTCTCAGGCCGACCACTTGCATTGGCCTACAAGGGGCCGGCGTGCCAGTCTGATCCCAGGCTATGGTTGTGGTGGCGGTCGTTGGTATTTTTATTCTGATTCAGAGTCCCGACCTGTTGCCCAGGATGGATCACAGGGGCCCACTCTCAGTCACCGTGGCCTCCACCTGCTGGGCTCTGATGATCCTCCAGCCATGGCCTACCGAGTGGCCAGAACGACATGTGTGCAGCACCATGCTCAGCTCATTTTGTTGGTTTCTTGTAGAGAAGTGGTCCCACCAAGGTGCCCGGGATGGTCTCAAACATGGGGGATCAGCCCATCCTTTCACCTCGGCCTCCCAAAGCACCGGGGTGACAGGCGTGATCACCCGCATGGGCCTTCACACCACTCTCGGGGCCCCAGAGAAAAGTTCGCTCCCTTGAGATGACCTGGGACCCTGGAGAGGGCCACTAGAGTAGCCCACCAAGCCCACCCTGGTGGAGCACATGGGGCAGGGGCATATCTTTGCTGGGCCAGCCAGCCCTCAGCCTGCCTCATTCCCCAGGGTGGACCCAGTCACTTCTCCCAGGGACTGTCTTGGGGAAAGGGAGGGCATGACTCTCAAACGTTGGGGGTCAGTTGGGAAACTCATGCCTGTCTCCTCTGCACTCGGAGAGGCTGAGTTGGAAAGATAGCAGGAGCCCGGGAACTGGTACCGGCTACACCATAGAAAGCCCCCACCTCAATGCCAAGAAAAGCACAGAAAACTTTGAGTGAGAGCAGGCCTGGCGGGAGGATCTTCTCAGACCCAGAGTTCAAGACCAAGCAGGAAGACCAGGATGTTGACCAAATGGAAACCTGTGATCACAGCAGTTGGGAGTCTGAGGCTAAGAGGAAGGCCCGAGTTGGGTGGTTTGAGAGCATCCAGGGCTACCTAGTGAGGAAACAAAAGAGAGAGTGAGAGGAAAAGAAAGAAAGAAATCCATTCTCCTGCAAAACCTTCTGCCCTCAGTTCTTCCACTCCCCACACCTGCCACATGTGAGGGTCCCCCAAGCTCTGCACCTTCCAGCACCATATCCCCCCAATGACTGCCCCTGATTTGGTGTGGGGGTTCCCAAGACTCCCTGGTCAGGTTAGTGCCAGCTCTTCTCTCCAAGGTGAGAACTGTCCTCCAGTCAGGCCAACCCTCCCACTCAGCAGTGAGGAGGTCCCACCAAGAAAGGCCAGGGAAACATCCCTCACCCAGGGAAATTTCTTCCCCCACCAAACCCATGTTTCCTGGTCTAAAGGCAGTCGCCGTGTGAACACACCATGCGCACTTGAGAATCTGTGTACAATTCTGATGTTTTTGGAGACAGGGTCTGGTTCTGTGGCCCAGGAGGGGCCCAGGGACAAGACTGTCATTCACCTCCAGTCTCGAAATTGTGGGCTGTGCTATCCTCCCACCTCAGCCTCCAGAGTGGCCGGGATGACAGTCACCATGACACCAGACCCCCTGTTTGGATGGGTGCAGAGATGGTGTCTCCCTGCACTGCCTGGGCTGACCTTGGGCTCCTGGGCTCCAGTCATCCTCCCACCTTGGTGACCCAGAGGGCTGGGATTCCAGGCGTGGGATGCTGTGCCTGCTCTTCTGGTTCATTTTCAATGAAGGATCGAGGGTGGGCTCGTGTGTTCAGCCTCCTCATCCTAGCACATTGGGAGGCAAAGGCAAGCAGCCAGCCTGAGTCTGTGGGCCGAGACCCACCCGTGCACCTTGGTGAGACCTTGTCTCTACACTCCATCCCAAATTAACTGGGTGTGGTGACATGCACCTGTCGTTGTGACTCCTCGGAAGGCTGGGGAAAGTCTCGCTGGAGTCCGGCAGGCTGAGGCTGTCATGTCTAGGAGCAAGAGACCACCCTCCAGCCTGGGCTATGGAGTGAGATTCTGATTCAAAGAGAACAATGAAAAAAGGAAGAGAAGAAGAGATCCATTTGCCTATGGAGTTGGGATCATTGTGAACAGACAGAGATCTTTTGGGAAGGTAGCTGCAACCTTGGGCCTAGAGTTCCTGAAAGATGGTGGATCAGCAGACAATTGGGCTGTGGCTTTGGGAGGTGACAACAGGGTATTGCTGGTGCACGGAAGTTTGAGACCAGCCTGGGTCACGTAGTGAGAACTAATTGTTCCCCAGATTGCAAACACTGGAGTTGTGCATGGTGATGCCTGCAGTCCCAGCTACACAGGATTCAGTGGCCTCTGATCCGGTGTGTGTCTTTGCATAACCCTCACTGACAGCAAGTCCAGGCCAGGCACTATGACTCACGGACATCAGACATGCGCCCGGGTAGGCCGAGGCACGAGGTTGCCTGAGCCCGGGGGTCAGAGACAGGCTGGGTGACATGGCCAGAGCTAGTCTCTGAGAGAGGTCCCAAAATAGAGCCAGGAATGGTGGCCCCTTGAGTCCCAGCTGCTCAGGAGCTGATGTGGGAGGATGACCTGTGCCCCACAGGTCAAAGAAATGGGAGCCACAATCGTGCCACCAAACCCCAGCCCCACCGACAGAGGTTCCAGTGACAAAAAATATACACCCATGTCTGTCACGATGGGCGTCTATGGCTCCCCAGGGAAACTTCCACATGAGCGGGGGACGATGGAGATTGGGAGAGGAAGGGGCCCTCCCCCTGCCTGAAGTTGTCAGACCGGGTGACCATGCCCTGGGCTGGCCCTGGCATGCCACACTGCCTTGCTCGCTCTGTGCCCGACAGCCACCCTAACTTGGTGATATCTGTTCAGTGAGCTCACATGCATCTTTGTTGTGGGGCACGAGTGTGGAGCATGGAGGCAGGTCATCTGGGACACATGTCCGATAGTGTGGGACAGACGTGCCTGGTGGCCACCTTTGAAACCTCCCATGAATGACTATCCTCTTCCATCCCTTAGGTTGACTGCTTGCCTTGGGTGTCAGGGGTGGTGGTGGTGGTGGTGATTATGATTATTTGGAGTCAGAATCCCTATCTGTCCCCAAGGCTGGAGTGCAGGGGCATGCAAACAGACACTGCAGACTCCATCTGCAGAACTTAGGTGATTGTCTTGTCTCGGCCCACCAAATGTCTGGAAACACAGGCCTGCACCACCATGATTGACTAATCTTTGGATTTATTTTTGATGGCCAAGATGACATCTTGCCCTGTGTCCTGGGTTGGTGTTGAAACCACAGACTCAGACCATCCACACACTTAGTCTCTGTAGGGTGAGGATGCCAGGCTGAGCCCCGGAGCCTGGCCTGTGGCTGTGGTTGTGGTGGTGGTTGTTATTATTCTAAGTCGGAGTCCTGCTCTGTCACCCAAGCTGGAGCGCAGAAGCCCACTCTCGGCCAACAAGCCTCCACCAGCAGGGCTCTGGTGATCATCCTCCCACAGTCTCCTGAGTGGTCGGAAAGACAGGTGTGTGCTCACCATGCTCAGATCATTTTTTGACTTTTGGCAGAGACGAGGTCTCGCCAAGGTGCCCGGGCTGATCTTGAACCAGGGGGCTCAGTCCATCCTCTCACCTCGGCCTCCCAGAACACCGGGATGACAGGCCTGATCCCCTGTGCCCAGCCTGCACACCCCTCTTGGGACCCACCATGAGGACCGCTCCCTTCCGATGACCCAGGACCCTGGAGAGTGTGGCCACAGTCACACTCCAAGCCATCCCCTGGGGGAGCTCTTGAGGCAGGAGCATGACCCCACCAGGGTGCCACCCCTCCTCCCACCTTGTTCCCCAGGTTGGACCCACTGCCCCTCCCAAGAGCCGCCATGGGGAAAGGAAGGGCATGATTCTCAAACCATCGGAGGAGCAGAGACTGCCTGGCAAATCACACTTGTCTCCTCCTCACTTGGGGAGGCCAAGACGGAAAGATGGCCAGAGCCTGGGATCTTGAGACCAGACTGTACAGCATAGAACGCCCCCACCATGACCCCAAGCAAATCCCAGAAAACCTAGGGTGAGGGCAGGCCTCAGGGGGAGAATCGTCTCTGGCCCAGAGTTCAAGACCAGGCAGGAAGACCAGGATGTCAACCAAATGGAAACCCTGTGTTAGCAGCAGCTTGGGAGACAAAGACCAAGAAGATGTCCTGAGTTGGGCAGTTTGAGAGTAACCTGGACAACTTAGTGAGGAAAGAAAATAAAAGAAAGTAAGAAAGAAAGGAAAAAAGAACAGGATGAAAGAAGAAAGAAAGAAAGAAAGAAAGAAAGAAAGAAAGAAAGAAAGAAAGAAAGAAAGAAAGAAAGAAAGAAAGAAAAAGAAAGAAAAAGTCTAAGTCAACAAGGAAATCCTTTCGTCTGAAAATCTTCTGCCCTCAGTCCTTCCCTCCCTGGAACCCCTCATATGTGGGTCCTCCACATCTGGCACCTTACAGCCCCAATTCCCCCCAATGGCTTCCCTCACTTAGGTGCAGGAGTTCCAGAGACTCCTGGTTGGGTTCAAGCCAACTCACCTCTCTGAGGTGAGAAATGTGTCCTAGGCAGTCTGGTCTTCTGACTCAGCAATGAAGACTTTATGCCAAAAAGGCCAGGGACACATCCCTCATCTGGGGACATTTCTTTCCCCCAAGTCCCATCTTTCTGGCTCTAAAGCCAGTCACCCTTTGAAAACACCACATGCAGTTGAGAATCTGTGTATGATTCTGATGTTTTTGGAGACAGAGTCTGGCTCTCTGGCCCAGACTGGGGCCTGGGGACACGACCATCATTCACCACCAGCCGGAAGTTGTGGGCTCCAGCGATCCTCCCACCTCAGCCTCTAGAGTGGCCGGGATGACGGGCACTACATCCCCAGAAACCCTGTTTCGATAGGTGTGGAAATGGGGTCTTCATGTGGAGCCCGGATTAGCCTTCAGCATATGGGCTACAGCCATCCTCCCAATTTGGTCTCCCAGAGCTTTGGGATTCCAAGATGGGCCGCCATGCCCAGCCTTCTGGTTCATTTTTGATGTAGGATCAAGGCTGGGCTTGGGGGCTCAACCTAATCATCCCAGTGCTTTGGGAGACTGAGTCCAGTGGCTGGCCTGAGCCCCAGGTCTGAGATGCACCCAGGTAACTCGGCAAGACTTCATCTCTTCCCTCCATCCCAAATGAGCCAGGCGTGGTGGCATGCGCCAGTCATTCCGGTTCCTTGGAAGGCTGGTGGGGAAGGATCGCCAGAGCCCTAAAAAATAAAAGGAAATAAAAGAGCACCCATTTGTGTATCAAGTTGGGATCATCGTATACCGAGATCATTGGGAAAGGAGGCCGAATACTTGGGTGTAGAGTCCTCAAAAAACAGTGGATCAGCAGACGATTGGGCTGTGACTTTGGGAGGCTGAGGAGGGGGACCACTGGAGCCCAGGAGTTTGAGACCAGCTTGGGTCACGTTGGAGACCTTATTTGAGTCACATTTGGTGGTGCACAGTGTGTCCCAGCTAAACAGGATGCGGTGACCTCCATCCCAGGGCATGCCTTTGTGTTGCCCCCTCTGGCAGCACATATGAGTCCAGACCAGGCACCATGGCTCATGGCTGTCAGCCCCGCTGCCTTGGAGGCCGAGGCAGGAGGCTCCTTTAGCCCAGGGATCAGAGACCAGCCCGGATGATGTGGCCAGACCTCATCTGGGCGACAGTTTCCCAAAATAAAGTCAGGCGTGGTATACCCGGTAGTCCCGGCTGCTCAGGGGCCAAGGTGGGAGGACCGACTGAGCCCTAATGGTTGAGGACCAGAAGTCACGATCCTGTTGCTGTGCCCCAGCCCAGATGATGGAGAATTCGATGACAAAAAAGACGCATCCCACGAGCATCGCAATGGGTGACCTCGGCTCCCCAGTTAAAGTTCTGCATGGGCGGATGAGGAATGAGTGATCAGGAGATGAAGAGGCCCTTTCCCCACCCGAAGGTTGCAGACCGGGTGAACGAAACCTGTCCTGGAAGTGATGTTGCTGGACCATCTTGATCACTCTGCCCATGGCTGCCCTAACTCACGACTGTCTGTTCTGTGAACTCACACATGTCTTTGCCATGGGTCACGAGTGTGGAGGGTGCATTCAGGCCTTCTGGTGCCCGGGGCCAAAGGCACAGGCCAGATGTGCTGGTGGCCACCTTTGTAGTCTACAGAAAACGACAGTCTGGAAACTGCCTTTTCCTCTCCCATCCCTGAGAGGGCCATCCCTCTCGCCCTGGATGGCTGGTGTGGTGATGGTGGTGGTGGTGGTGGTGATTATTATCTGTTTGTTGTCTCAATCCCACTCTGTGACACAGGCTGAAGTGCAAGGTCACACTCACAGCCACCGGGGACTCCTCCTGCTGGGCTCAGGTGATCCTCCCACCTCCACCTCCCAAGTGGCTGGAACCACAGGCCTGCACCACCATGCCTGGCTAATCTTTGATTCATTTTTGATGACAG
>NW_007260457.1:0-2139 GCF_000164805.1 Carlito syrichta | reverse complement strand
TCCAGAGTGGTTGGAAGGACAGGCATGTGCCAACACGTTAGGCTCATTTTTTTGACTCTGTAAAGATGAGGTCTCGCCAAGGTGCCCAAGCTAGTCTTAGACACAGGGGCTCAGGCCATCCTCTCACCTCAGCCTCCCAGAGGGCTGGGATGACAGGTGTGAGCCCTTGATCCTGGTCTCCACACGACTCTTGGGGCCCTACCATGAGACCCACTACCTTCCAATGACCCAGGACCCAGAAAGGGTGGCTGGCATTGCCTGCCGACCCCTCTGTGGGGGGATTGCCTGGCTTAGGGGTGTGTCTCCACTGGGGCACCCACTCCTCCTCCTGCCTCATGCCCAAGGGTGGAACCGCTTGCTCCTCTGAAGTGCCACCTCAGAGAGAGGGAGGGCGAGACTATCTAACGCTTGGGGGAGCAGAGATGGGTGGGGCTTTCACGCCTGTCTCCTCAGCACTCGGGGAGGCCCAAACAGGAAAATGTCTGGCACCTGGGAACACAAGACCAGGCTGGGCTCCGTAGCAAGACTCCACCTCGACCCCAAGCCAAAGCCAGAAACTTTGGGTGAGTGCAGGCCTCGGTGGGAGGATAACCTCCGGCACAGAGTTCAAGACCAGGCAGGAACACAAGGATCGACCAAATGGAAAGCCTGTGATTACAGCAGTTTGGGAGGTCCAGGTTTAGAGGGTGGCCCTAGTTGTGCAATTTGAGAGCAGCCTGAGCATCCTAGTGAGGAAAGAAAAGATACAAAGAAAGAAATGAAGAACACGTGCGTTACAACGGGCATCCAGGGATCCCCAGGGAAATGTCCAAGTTGGTGGAGGATGATGGGTTGATCGGGAGAGGAAGGGGCCCTACACCCATCCTAGCGCAATGCCATCTGTTCTGCGAGCTCAAACACTTCTTTGCCATGGGACATGACTGTGGAGGATGGAGGCTGACCTTCTGGGGCTCGTGACAAAGCACGGGGCAGATGTGCTCAGTGGCCACCTTTGAAATCTCTCACGAACAACTGGCCAGAACTTGCCTTTTCCTCTCCCATCCCTGAAGATGAGTCCTGGTTCTGGGTGACAAGGGTGGTGGTGGTGATTATTATTATTTGGAGTCAAAATCCCATACTGTCACCAAGATCGGAGAGCAGGAGAGCAGGGGTATGCTCACGGCCACCGCAGACTCCACCTGCTGGGCTCAGGTAATCCTCCTGCCTCAGCCCCACAAGTAACTGGAACCACAGGACTGCTCCACCATGCCTGATTAATCTTTGGATTTATTTTTGATTCCCAAAATGAGGTCTCGCCCTGTGTCCCGGGCTGGTGTCAAATCCGCCATCTCAGATGGTCCACTTACTTGGGCCTTCGAAGAGCCAGAATGCCAGGTTGAGCCCCTGAGGCTGGCCTGTGTTTGTGGTGGTGGTGGTGGTTGGTATTATTTTTCTGAGTTGTAGACCCGCTCTGTTGCCAAGGCTGGAGCACAGAGTCCTGCTCTCATTCACTGCGTTCTCCACATGCTGGGCTCCGATGATCCTCCCGCCACAGGGTCCCAAGAGACCAGAATGTCAGGCGTGAACCACCATGCTTGGTCCATTTTTT
Source organism: Carlito syrichta (assembly GCF_000164805.1). Taxonomy (NCBI): domain Eukaryota; kingdom Metazoa; phylum Chordata; class Mammalia; order Primates; family Tarsiidae; genus Carlito; species Carlito syrichta. Next base: position 551 of record NW_007260457.1, on the reverse strand, counting down.
TGACTTCATGGAGAGGAGTTCTTGCCAAGGTGCCTGGGTTGGTCTCGAACCCCGGGGCTCAGGCCATCCTCATGCCTCAGCCACCCAGAACACTGAGTTGACCGCCGTGAGCCCCCATGCCCAGCCTCCACATCCATCTCAGGGCCCCACTGCAAGGTCTGCTCATTTTTGATGAACTGAGACCTTGGAGAGTGCGGTCAGAGTTGCCCACCAAACCCTCCATGGAGGGAGCGTCTGGTGCAGTGTCGTGTCTCCGCCTGGGTGCCCACACCTCTGCCCCCTTCATTGCCAAGTGTGAACCCGAATGCTCCTCCCAGGGCCCACCTTCGAGAAAGGGAGGGCGTGATTCTCAAACCTTTGGGGAGGTGAGGATGGCTGGGCAACTCACGACTGTCTCCTCGACACTTGGGGAGGCCGAGACGTGAAGATGGCCAGAACCCGGGAGGTGGAGGCCAGGCTGGACACCATAGCAAGACCCCACATCGACCCCAAGCAAATCCCAGAAAACCTTGGGTGAGGGCAGGCCTCGGTGGGAGGATAGCCTCTGGACC